>NC_056670.1:83765736-83938236 GCF_018350195.1 Panthera tigris
GAGCTGTGGCTTGCCAGCTAGTGAATACTCGCTGTTAGAAATGGACCACTGTCCGCATTTCCATTGGGCTGTTTGTTCAATCCCCGGCCTCCTACAGGGATTTCTCAGGGATCAAGGCCTCTCCTTGATGTCGCTTGCTCGAGTACTTCTGATAGTGTTCGTCAATTTAACCGTTTCCCGATTTCAGTATTTGTAGGGGTGGCATTGGTGAGGGCAAGAGAAATCTGTCACCCTTGTGTCCCTGGAAACAGAGATGAATTTTAAGTCCCAGGAGACCGAGGTGTGCTGGCTGCCCGTCGTGCCTCCTCTTGCAGCCCCCGTCTGGGCCCCTCTTCCATGGAATGTGACTTTATCTAACAGCACGACTGGTCAGGGGGCCTGCAGGCCTGTCGTGCGCTGCGCACAGCGGCAGGTGCACAGGGGCCGTGTGTCCAGATACACATACAGAACTCGGGAGGCCCAGAACCCGCCCCTGTTTGCTGTCCCCTGCACCTCCTTGTTTTGCTCCAGTGCGCTGTCTGGTTTTCTCTGCACCGCCTGGATGGCTGTGCGCGCCAACTCTGCTCAGCACCATCCCCTGCGGCTTGATGCAGGATGGTCTGGGCAGGCAGCCCGTGAAGCCATGTCAAGTGTCTCTCTTCCCCCGAGAGCTGGTGCCCCATCACGGCTAGACCTTCCCTCGCATGTGTATCTCTCCAGCACCCACAAGCAGGCTCTCCTGGATAGCGTGTTTTCTGTATTAATTAGTTAGAGGACAGTCCCAGGTGACCAGTAAGTTAAAGAAAGAACCCGTGTGAGTGAATTTTTTTAAAGGTCATTTGATTCCAGGAAAACCTGTGTGTGTGTGTGTGTGTGTGTGTGGTTTTTTTTAAGGACCTTATAGAAATGTTCAATGGCAAAGTAAAATGTAAAGCATTAAATGGTTCTTACTATAGTGAACAAATTGCCCCTTTTCATGCCATTTACATCCTCATTCGCTACATTTAGCCCGATATATTTGTCTACCTAATTCTCTGCAAACTGAAAGATCTCGTGCCCCAATGTGAAAACACTAGGAGTTATACGATAATTATAATCAATGAGGAGAAAAATCATTGCATACAGAATTCATATAGGTCATTCGAATTAGAGAACGTTTGTTCATCCCCAGCTCTGTTCTCCCAAATGTTTTCGATTTAGAATGTGGTTTGATTAAAAGCAAAATTTACCAATCAAAAAGGAACATTGCTGTACCGAGTGTTCACTCCACATTTGGGTTCTGTGTGCTGGTCAGAAAGAGGATGTCTTAATCTCATTTTGGGGCTGGATTTTCATGGATAACCTAAAAATTGTCGAGCCGCTCTCAAGGGGCCTGGGGACAGAGTGGCGACCTCAGGCATTGGCCAGCACCATTGCCTCGTCCAGGTCACCGGGAAATGCTCGGGAGCAGAGGGTTCGAGGGGACAGGTCCTAAACACGGGGGGTGAGAGGCCTGTGTGGACGGGGAGATGATCACGTGAGGACTACAGACGACAGGCGCTCCTGAGCGCGCACGTCTCCAGCCTGCCCGTCTGCCGTGCTCCGGCTGCCGCAGGCTCTGTCAGGCAGCTGTGAAGTCCCAGTTGAGGCTGGAGGGCTCCGAGGCTCTGGCGTCCCCGCTCCAGCCCCCGGGGCCCATGAGAGATGACGCTGGGGTTCCAGTAGAGCAGAGAGAAAAGTGTCTGTGACAGCAGGGTCAGCTGCCTGCCTGTGCGGCTCCCCCGGGGCCTCGGCCCACCTCTCCGGAAGGAGGGGCAGCCGTCGGACCTCCTGAGGGAGAGGAGGTGGCCGAAGCACGGGAGCCGCGAGCACAGCTGGGGAGGAAAGGCTCTGGAGCTGATGAGAGCCTGCCTGTGGGTGAGGGAACAGGACCCCATCCTCCCTGGCCCACCCCCTCACCCCACCGGGGCGGCTGCCACTGTCCAGCATTCTGCTGTGGCGGGTGGGGGACTCAGGAGGAGAGGCGCCCATGCTCGCCTGGGGCCCTGCCCCTTTTGGATGGGGAAGGGCAGGCCTCCCCTCCCTTCCGTTGCTGTGAGCCAGCTGCCCTGGCCGCGGGGGTCACCTGCTGGACGTCCCGCAGGCCCCTCCCTGGCAGCCTGCGCCCACAGGTGCCGTGCCCCTGGTATGACAAAAGTGCCACAGAGCGGGTGGCTTGTAAACATGTATATCTCACGGCTCTGGAGCTGGAAGTCCCAGGTCATCATGGAACCAGCCCGCCTGGTGTCTGGTGAGAGCCTGCCTGCTAGACCACGGCCTTCCATGTCCTCCCAGAAGGGGCGAGGGGGGGCTCCTGGGTCTCCTCTCATTAGGGCGCTGATCCCATTCGTGGGCACCCCATCCTCACGACAGAGTCACCTCCCACCTCTTAACACCGTCACCTGGGATTTTAAGGTCCCGTGACCTTTGGGGAGACACAGACATTCAGACTATAGCCCTGGGGATGTGCCTTCCTCTAAAGACTCTCCAGGGTGACACACAGGAGGAGGCATGGTCACCCCAGTCCCAGATCACGTGGTGCCGGAGTCGCCCATGACGGAAGATAACGTTCAAATTTACATAGTTATCAGGTTTATTGTAATAACCTCTAGATACCTTTTCAACATCAAGGATCCACTGTGTTAAGGACCTCGGGTCGTTAACCAATAGTGCTGAGCCTACCATAAGGTCAGTTCTTTGAAGTTAATCTTAAAATAATCTGAATTTAGAAGGTAAACAGTGTAGGTCCTCAGAATCCACCTGCTCATGTCTCTGTGCTTGTGTATTCAAAAGTGAAACATTTTCATCTCTGCAGGATGGCCAGCATGTCCTCTGTCGACATGCTTATAGTCACCACCTAGTTCTACAAGTTACACAGATTTACAGATCCTGAGCCAGTGTGGAGTTGCTTCAGGTGGAGGCTGGATGAGCCTCCAGGGTTGAGGCCCTGCTGGGGCAACCCACGTGCGAAGCATGAGCTGCACGGAAACCTCGCCAAACCCGCCGGTAACTGGGTCTCCCTGGTGGTGGACCTAGACTTTGGTCAGCGGTAGACTGGCTCACGCCAGAGGATTTGAGACAGCTTATAAAATTTCATAATGTAGTAGGGAGAGACCTGTGAGGAAGAAAAAGGGACCGAACATCCCTGACAATAGAAAGGGAAAGCCTCAAGTCAGGATAGCAGTGGGGGGCGGGGGGGGGGGGTCAGTCTTCTGGAAAAGTCTGCGTCACAGTCCAGGGTTCTTGGGATGAGCGGTCAAGAGGTCAGGTCTGAGGGTGTAAAGGAGAGCGGGGACCCTGCCGTCAGGGAGCCATCTGCCCCAGCACCACCCCTGGCCAGAGGCCAGTCCGTGTGGGCCACGCCGGCCAGAGCTGCCTCGTGTGCCCCCTTTTCCCGCTCTCCCTGCCTCCTGCCTGGGTTCTCCGATGCCGTGAGGGTGCAGAAACCGTACAGTTTGGTAACAGTGCAGCTTTCTATCCGAGAAGACGAGAAGGCGTCCGAGGTCCGTGCAGAGAGGGACCTGGAGATCCATCGTGAAGAATCATAGCGATGGAAGGCGGGCGGGCAGAGCCGGTGGCCAACAGGCTCACAGGCCGGGACCCTGGAGGGCCTGCGGGTGAAGTTGGGCAGCCCTCCACGTGCTCACTATGTCCTTGGGGGTCTGTTGTGTCAGGAGAGAGCTGGGACTCCGCTTTTACCTTCTGTTCCCTTCATCCACGTGTCCGCTGTCCTGTTACACTGACGAAATCTAACATCAGTAGCTCTGAGCCCAAGTTCCTTTCGCCGTCACCGTGAACTTCAGGCTCAGCAAAGAGGTGGAGCCTGGTTGTCGGAAGCCCTCAGGACACAGGGTCTGTGGGGTGGGCAAGCGCCCTGGGAGACAGGTGTGGCGTGATGGTGCCGAAGCCACATCGGGAAGTGTCGGGGGCTGCCAGCAGAGCTGGGGGACGGTAGCCACGGGCAAGATGAGCTCCTCTACCTGCCGTCCCTCTGCCCGAGGCCCCTTGTCCGTGACGGGTCCCTGAGGGGGCGGGGCTGGCCGGGCATTTGGAATGTGATGGCGGGCATTCAGAAGGTCTAACGGAGAAGCCTCCCTTCCTTCCAGCTCAGGTGTGAAGCTTCCTGTTGAGAGCAAGTGAAAGTCACGTAGGGTGGTCTGTGACAATTCCTTCCTCCTGAGGTGGTGTCCATGGAGTGACAGGAAGGAGCTTGCAGCTTGGGGGTAGACTGCACCTTATCTGTGTTTTGTACTGGGGACGGAGGCTGCCCAGCCTGGGGACCTCCAGGCTGCCGGCCTCAGCCTCCCTCAGGGAAGGCCCCTCACCCACCAAAGTGCAGCCGTGAAGCATCACAGCCCAGCCATGACCCGATCCTGTCAGGGCCACAGGGGTGTGTGGCTGTCCCACGGCACGGGGAGGACCGGTTCAGGTGGCTGGGAGGTCAGTTTTCCCCAGCTGTTGATTGGCAAAAAGGCAGGCACAGAAAATTATACAGAATTACAGAAATATACAAATATACAGAATATACAAAATTATTTGTATAATTTCTTTATACAAATTAGAATTTTGAAAACTTGCGCAAGGTCTGATTTTCCCAAGGTGCCGACGCTGGTGTGTCTGAAGGGCATCAGCCTACAAGTTGGTGGGAAGGACCAGAAGGAAGTCTTCCCCCGCCAGCTTTCACTTGGAGATCATTCCTGTGTCCTCTGACCTCGCCGAGAGCTTGCTGTCGCTTCCGGTGCTGCTTGAATGTGTCTCGTCTGGGCGAAGTCAGGATGAGCTTGCAAAGCACTTTGTAATCCTGCGGGGGGAAAAAAAAGAAAAATCTAAATGTAAATCCTCTTTAACATAGCTGGTGGTTGTCATTACGTCAGCAAGAGGGAATCTTACTTTGGATGAATTTGAGTTTTCTGATGATGCTCATGTGCCCCCAGTCTTGTAGAAACACATCGTAAATGCAGGAGTGTGTGCAGTTTCTGGAAGAAAAGGTATGGTATCGATACAAAGGCATTGATTTTGCATTGAAAGTGTGAGCAAGAGGTAACATTTTTGTCTAAATTATCGACAGCCAGCAACCTAGCGGACAGCAGAAACAGTGGCCCTCAGCCTGATCCTGAGTTCGGATCACAGGGTCACTTCCGCAAGACCAGCCCAATAGGAGTCACATTGTGGCTGTAAACACTCGGTTCCCCGGGAAGCCAGGTGAAAAGCCAAGGAAAGATTGGGACAGCTGGTGCCCATGTCCCTGCTGGAGTTTCCTTTGCACTAGACTAGTTGTGGCGCCCTCAACAGAAGGTTGTGTGATGCACTTAGCGGGAACTGTCCGGGCTGCAGTGAGGGGGTCTGTGTGCCGCTTCATCCATGGCACAGGGACCGTGCCCTCCCGCGGGCCGGCTGTGTGCCAGGATCTACTAAGGGATGAGCACAGCGATACAGCTTCACGCACGCGTCAGCCTTCCTGGTTGACCGCCTCAGGAGCTCCCGGGACAGGAAAGTATGAGGCCCACCTGGGAACAGGGTCACGTCTGTTTCCCCTTTCTGGGGAAGACGTTCTCCAGATGCTTGGACCCAATTCAACCTTAACCTTCGTGTTCCATAGGAACAGTACCATGGAAGGGTCATGTAGGAAGGCTCCCTACTAGCCCCAAAGCGCTTCTTCAACCAAAGAGGCCGCAAAAATAGTGACACTTGACGTTCTGCGTGGCCTGTTGCCAACAGGGCTCCTGTGCGCTGGATGGGCTTTGTGGATGAGGTGAGGGGTTTGTCACCATTTGCCAAGGTGTAAATGATCGTCACGGGTCCTGTAGGACGCCGACCCTGACTCCTCTGGGGACCCGCACCTTATCCTGGGGTGTGCGTGTGCTTGTCACAGACTGGCGGCCCTGGAGCTTTGGGTCTCTCGCTGGCCAGAACTGCCGTGTGTCACCACTGCCTGTTCCAGAATTAAGTGTGGCAAATTGGCAAGTAATTTTTTGTGAAACATGCCATAGCTATACCAGCTTTAGTTCATTTCACAAATACTTAACAAGGATCAGCTGTGTTCTGGGAACACAGGGACCCCGCAACAGACCTTTAAAACCATCCCTAAAAGTGCTTAGAATCTTGACTGAGGATGGAGATGGGGTGGGGGTGGGGGGAGGCGGCAGGAGCAAGACCGTAAATGTGTGAACTGTGTTTCACGTGGCGGGTGCTGGGTGTCCCGGGCTCCCGCCGTGGCAGACAGGACGACTCTGCAGGTGGCTGTCCCAGAGACCCGGAAAGAGCGAGCTGCACCGCTGTGGCATTGACTAGCAGCAAACCGGTTTTCCTTGCCTTGCCACCCGAAAACAGCCATGCTGCTCTATTTGTTTCTTAAAATATGCATGGAGAGCAGCACCCAAATGCTGAATGACAAGTGACCCTCGGAGCACGCCCGGTATGCGCCGTGGTGGCCTGCCAGTGCTTCTCAGAGGCCTAGCTGATTCTAATTCAGGAGGATTTTTAACCCCTGCATTTAAAACGCTTGCTTGGAAGGTCCATGCTATTCCCATTAACATCAAGGAGGCTTCCACAGAGCCGAATATCTAATGTCATGCTTTGAGAATTGAAGCCTAGCCTGTTTTCAAAAGCAGGGATCTCACTATATCCATTGGAGTTTTACAGTGATTTGACGTGTCCTGGAAGAAATTATCTTCCAAGAAAGTAAGTTTAGTTGATTGAAATGAAATTAATTCCACATTTCCGTGTCATACTTTATTAACCTGATTGGCCTGCTGAATTCCAGCCTGTTTACAAACATTCTGTGGCCTGCTTGGACCTTCTCTCGGCAGCCTAAATTTCTCTCCCTGAGTGCTGGGACGAACCCCAAGCTGAGCGTTTCCCCCGTCGACTTCTGTCCGGTGCACGGCGCTCAGGCCCGAGCACTCCCGCGTGTCAGCCACAGCCCCTCTGTGCACGGGCTCCCTGGACGTCACTGCACTGGTTTGAGATGTTGTGGCTACGACAACAGCCCTGTTTTCCCGATTCCATGTTCTTGTTTCAGAAAATACCCGGGGTGTAGCTCTCTCGGGGCCCAGCTTATTTCCCAGACGCCTTTGCTCAGGGACGGAACAAACCTTGCCCCACGTGGGCAGGTTCGTAGAGCGGGGCTCTGGGCTGAACTCCAGAGGGCGTGGGTGGTCACACTTGTTTGTGAGAATAGAGCTCGAAGTTGCACATCTTGTGAGTCCGTTGCAAGTCCCCGAGCTTTGTTCATGATGAAGGACTATGTGAAGTTCTCAAGGTCAGCTTGGCCCTAAAATGTTCCACTGGTGACTACCAGAAAAGCCTCTTTGAGACAATGTTAAACTACATGGGACGCCTTGGGTGGCTCAGTCGGTTGAGCATCTAACTTGATTTCGGCTCAGGTCACAATCTCCTTGTTGGTGGGATGAAGTCCCAAGGCAGGCTCCATGCTGAGTGTGGGCCGCTTGATTCTCTCTCTCTCCCTCTGCCCTTCTTCCACCGGCTCTCTCAAAATAAATGAACTTCAAAAAAATTGCAGAAACACTGTTCAATGTTAATAGGCTGGCGTATAAAAACAGAAGTCAAAATGTCTACACTCGAAGTCCTGCTTAGACACGGCTTCTTAAGTTGAGTAATGGGAACCAGGGAGCATCACCTGATCGTGATCCCGGCCCGCGAGCGCCGCTCATCCACACAGCCTCGCCTCTCCTCTCCTCTCTTCCGCAGGTCTCCACGGGGTGTGAGCGGGTGGCCCGTACACACAGGGCTGCTGTGAATGGGCAGTCCGTCTCTTCTACAGCTGGGAATGTCACTTTGTGTGATGCTGTGATGTTTTACTGCCCGTTCCAACCACTGTTTCTCTTTTCAGAGCTGAGTTCATAGTTTGTCTTTACCTCTTTGCCTCTCACCTGATTCTGACTTTCCACCTTGCTGACAGTCGTCTCATCTCTGAGCCTTCATTTATTAATCCCTTTAATTTCCCAGGACACGTGCGCTGTATGCCTTTTTGCAGCAAAAAGATCATGGCAGCCTCTGAGAACGGGGGGTGGCTGGCCTGGCAGGCAGGCAGAGTCGGTGCCAGGCTTCTAGAATGGTGAGGCGTCCTCCCTCACTCAGGACCCCAGGCTGGGCCCCCGCGGGAAGTGCAGAGTTCCCATCCTCCGGAAGCATCTTCCAAGCTGAGATTTAGACAGGCCGCCACGAAGGTGCAGAGCACCCCAGAGAGGGCTTAGACGCCCCTGCAGGTGGCACCCTCCTACCCTGTCCTCTCCTGTGGGAGGAGCTTCCATCCCTCAGAGGGGCGCGGTCCTGGTCATGCGGGGAATTCCCTCTGGCTCTCCCTCTCTGCCTCTGCTTTGGGGTCCATCACGTGAACAAAATGCTTCTGCTGGGGTCGAGGAAGACTCCAGGAAGACCATCTCTGTTCCCAGCAGGGTCCTCATGACTTCTGGGAGATGCTTGTACGTCACTGTTGATTTCAGGTCGCTTTCCTTCCTTTGACTCGGTGAGTTTTAGGGCAAAACAAGTTTACTTTTTTTTTTTTTTTTAAGTGTATTTATTTTGAGAGAGACGGTGAGCACACAAATGGGGGAGGGGTGGGGGTCGGAGAGGGAGAGAGAGAGAGAGAGAGACAGACAGACAGACAGACAGGGAGAGACAATCCCAAGCAGGCTCCACACTCAGCATGGAGTCCAACATGGGGCTCAGCATCACAACTGTGAGATCATGACCTGAGCCAAAATCAAAAGTCGGAAGCTTAACCAGCTGAGCCACTCTGGTGCCCCAGTCTTAATCCTCTTGAATGAAACCTTGCAAACTGTTTCTATTTTTGTAAATAAACTTCCTGTTCTCTTGCACCTTGACCAGAAACGTATATGGCGTGTTTGTTTGGAAGACTTCAACTTTCTAATAGATCAGTTTCCCACGTATGCACATTGTTGTAAATTATTGACTATAATGTATTAACCATCCTGCTGTTTTTGGAAATGTAGTTGCTATCCAAATTTTTTGCTTTCACACACCATCACCATGGGCATCCACGTGTGTCTGTGTTTCTGTAGAATAGGCTCCTGGGACGGGTTGCTGGTGTCAGGGCATGTGCACCTAAGGCTTGGGGGATAGAGCCCAGGCACCCCCGCTGTGTAAGCTTATAACCACCAACAGTAGTAAAGGGTGTGCATTTGTTTGGATCTTCACAAACATCACATTTTTTAAATGGCCTATTTTTAAAGAAATGGATGTTTCTCTGGGAACTTCTGAGGTCCCAGGTCTTTATCAGCCAGTTGTGTTTTTTTCTTTGATTTGCTTGGGCGTGTTCTTCACTGGTCTCTCGTTGTTTATTTCTAACTTCAGTAACTTTTTCTAAAGTGTGGCTATTGGTCCTCTGATAAGTTATAAATATTTTATTCCAGTCTCTAAAAGTGCTTTTGGCATGCTGGAGTTTTACATGTTTATGTAGTCCAATCCGACAGGTCTCTTATTGGAGCTTGTAGGGTTTGAATCTTACTTTGAAATATCATTACTGCTGCAAGGTTGAAACAGCTATCTTTTGTGTATGGTGCTTTTGTGGTTTTAATGTTTTAAATTTGTCGATAAGTTGCTTTTGTATCATCTGGGATGTGGTGTCACATAAAGCTGCCATACGTAGGCAGTTGGTTTTGCCGTACCATCTATCCACATGGTTTGCTGTCATCAGCCCTCTTAACAGAAATGCCCACCTCGCTTTATACTAACTACTTACAGGCATGGGTCCATACACAGCTGCCTTCTCCACTGCCTGTTAGTTCTTCCCCGGGCCAGACCTTCACACTTATTACATGTAGCTCTACAGATAGTTTGATAGATGGTAGGATACGTCCTTTTTCATGGCGATTTTATAGATTTTACTTGGGGGGTGAGGACGTGGGAGAAGGAAGAGTATGCAAATCAATAGTCTGATAGACCTGGGACTGTATAAGTAATAAGGGGGGAAAGCATAAGATCAGACTGTTGTTTAAGTAATGGTTGGGCATCAGAGGAATCCCTTTCAAACCAACAGAGCAGAAAGTAAAAGATTGGGTAGGGAAAACAGGAATTGAAATGGGGCAGCCGCCCATGCCTGCTTGGCAGGCACTGAATGGGTTCCTGGGAAGCGGGACTCCAGTTTTAAAATTAGAAAGGTCAAGGGGCGCCTGGGTGGCTCAGTCGGTTAAGCGTCCAACTTTGGCTCAGATCATGATCTCACGGTCCGTGAGTTCGAGCCCCACATCGGGCTCTGTGCTGACAGCTCGGAGCCTGGAGCCTACTTCAGATTCTGTGTCTCCCTCTCTCTCTGACCCTCCCGCATTCATGCTCTGTCTCTCTCTGTCTCAAAAATAAATAAACATTAAGAAAAATTAGAAAGGTCAAGTTGGTCATTCTAGAGTATGGACACTATAAAAAAAATGCAAAGGTAAGCTCTAGAAGCAAGGAGGCCAAGCAGAGAAATACAGTAATAATAAAACTATAAGGCAACATGGCAGAGTTGAAGCCTTGTTGGCATATGTCCTGGGGCTTACCTTGCCCATGAAAGTGAGGCTTCAAGTTGGCCTGTGAAGCAGAACCCAGCTCTGTGTACCTGAAACATCAACTCGAAGAGAACAAGAGTCAGGGATGGGTGGTGGTTAATCAAGCCAAGGAAACCAATAGGAAAGCAGATGCTGCAATCCTGATAGCAGACCAAGTGGAAATCAGGCCAAAAGAAGCATTCTAAGAGACCAGTGGGGATACTTGTGAATGCCAAGGGCCACATTCCTGGTGAAGATACAACACCTACAACACAGAAGCCACCTGTATAAAGCAGAAACCACAGCATAGGCAAAGAACAATATATAGAAAACAGAAATGTTAGGCGGTTTTGACACCATTTTCAGAAAAGACCAGTCAAGTGGATACAAGTAATGTTGTAGGAGGATCCAAACAATACAACAGATAACAGAGATGTATTGAAATTTATACTCAGAGACTTCAGCTTCTCAAACATGTGGGATACTTACTAAGCCTTATCAAAAGTTAGGCTACAAAGAAAACTAAGTTTTATAAAAAATTATTACATATGTTGTTTAATCACAGTGCCGTAAAACTAGGAGCTGTTACACAAAGTCTCAGATGAAGGTGCAAATATTAACATTACAGGATTACCGGGGCGCCTGGGTGGCTCAGTTGGTTGAGCGTCCGACTTCGGCTCAGGTCATGATCTCACAGCTCATGAGTTCAAGCCCCGCGTCGGGCTCTGTGCTGACAGCCCAGAGCCTGGAGCCTGCTTCTGCTTCTGTGTCTCCCTCTCTCTCTGCCCCTAACCCACTCACATTCTGTCTCTGTCTCTCTCAAAAATAAATAAACATTTAAAAAAATTAAAAAAAAAAATTACAGGATTCCCATCAAGTAAGAGTACTCTGTGTCAAACACATTTAAAGCAACCGTTAAAGCATTTGTGGATGTAGCCACCAAAATCAATGAAAATGAAAAAAGAAAAATTCTAAACTCAGAGCTAGGAATAATAGAAAGGGAAGCAAAAAAAAAAAAAAAAAAAAACAACCCAAAAAGCAAGAAAGAAAATGAGGTGCAGAGAAGAAAAGCATAGATTAAATCAATAAACCTAAGTCCAGGTTCCTTGAAAAAAAAAAGACAAATCATTAGCTACCTTATTCAGGAAGGAAACGGATAAAACACAAATACACAAAATTAGAAACGAGAAAAAGGAAATAAGTATTGATACAGAGATAACTTAAAAAGCACAGACTAATTTTGTGGATAAATTTGAAGTGCGTGAGGAGAAAAAACAGTTTTGCCAAAATTAGCCCTACTAGAGAAAGCTTCAGTAAACCAGTCTACATGGAGGAAATAGCATCGCCCAGGAATTCTGTCAAGGAATGGCACCAAGTCCGGTTGATTCCACGAGGAAGCTCTCGGAAACCTTTTGCACAGCTCATTCTGATGTTATGTAAGTTACTCCAGAGCACAAAAAAATGAAAGGGAACTTCTAATATCTTATGAGACAAGTAGAATGTTGAAACTCAAACCAGGTAAAGATACTGTACCCTGCTACCACATGGGAATATTGGGAATAATGATGCAGAAGTCCTCACTAAGCGATGGGTTTAACAGATTCCACCACCTCATTAATAGCATAATCTACCTTGATGGAGTTGTTGCCACCCAGGAATGCAAGGATAGTGTGATATTAGGACACCTGTTAACTCTACACAAATGACTATCCTCATCATGTAGGAGGGAGGGAAAAAGACCTAATCCAGATAACGTTGGCGCACCGTGCTCTAATGGGATCTACTCAGTTATCGGAGAAACTACAAATACTGATTTTCACAGTGGTATGAAATGATTTTATCTGTACGTAGGATTGAGCAAATAACTAAATATGCTGATGTTTCTAGGAACCAAGAATCCCCCTGTGGAAGAGGGGAGGCAGGGTAGAAGGGGAGACAGCAAGGAGGAAGCTGACAGAGTTAGGTTGGAGTTGGAACTATCAGTATGAACCGATCATGTCTACAATATGCACGCCACCTTGCTCTGTGTACAGAAAAGACCTAGAAGCAGTGTTACCCCAGTAGCCACGAGCACTCCTGGTTCCCAACCTTTTCTAAATACAGACAGTCTCTCACCTATGATGGTTCTACTGAGGCTTTTTCAACCTAACAATGGTGTGAAGGTTGTGTATGAAGTAAGTCCTATGATGTAATCTTTCATTACAGGCTTCTGTTATTCAGTATTACTCATAAACTTCATCCATGATAGTGGCATGTAGCCATCGTTAATTTCCATTGTTGTATCTTCTTATTTATTCCACTGTTGACGGACATTCCATACTGGTTTCCTGCTGTTACTAATACGCCCCGTGATGATTCCAGGCCATCTCTTGGTGCACACGTCCGTGCATTTCTGTTGGGCGTACCAAGATCTGGTGTCACTAGTTGCAGGATGTGGGTGTAACCATGACGCCACCCAGTTTCTCAACACGATTGAATCAATTTAATGCCCACCAGCACTGTCTGAATTTCCTGTTTCACCACATCCATGGCAGCATTTGGTTTTATAATCTTTTAAATTTTAGTCATTTTATGGTCCTATATCCCCCTGCAGTTTTAGCTTGCAGGCCTGTAATGACCAGTGCGCTCGAGAACATTTTCATATGGCTATTTGCCATTTGCATTTACTCTTTTTTGAACAGGAATCACCCATTTTTCTGTTGGGTTGCTTGTCTCTTTCTTAGTAATTTATACAAGAATTCTTTATATATCCTGGATGTAGTTCCTTTACTGGCCATGTGTGTTGAAAATACATTTTTATTTCTTTAATGCTAAATTTTGTACAGAGCTTTTAGTCAAATTTTATCTATCTTTTCATTTATGATTAGTACATTTTTCATGTTTAAGAAGTCTTTTCTCTCCCATAAGATCATGAAGGTTTTCTGTATTCTACAACAGAGATTGGCCAGCTTTTTCTGTATACAGATATTTAGACAGTAAATGTTTAGATAGAAAATATTTTTGTTTTGTGGGCCATTGATAGTCTCCATTACATATTCATCTGCTTTTTATTTATTTTGTTAACATTTTTATTCATTTTTGAGAGACAGCATGAGCAGGGGAGGGGCAGAGAGAGAGAGAATCTGAAGCAGGCTCCAGGTTCTGAGCTGTCAGCACAGAGCCCAACGTGGGGCTGGAACCCCCAGTTCATGGAACCCATGAACGGTGAGATCATGACCTGAGCCAAAGTTGGATGCCCAACCTACTGAGCCCCCCAGGTACCCCTCATCTGCTTTAAAAAAACAAACACACAAAAAAACAACCCTTTAGAAATGTAAAAACCCTTCTTAGCTTGTGGTAAACTTCTGCAGTCTCTAGTTTGCCTATTCCTGTTCTAGAAGCTACAGGGTTTTTTTGTTTGTTTTTATATATAAAACTATAATATAGGGGCGCCTGGGTGGCCCAGTCGGTTGAGTGTCCGACTTGAGCTCAAGTCATGATCTCACGGTTGGTGAGTTTGAGCCCTGGTTCATGAGTTTGAGCCCTGCATCCAGCTCTGTGGTGACAGCTTGGAGCCTGGTGCCTGCTTTGGATTCTGTGTCTCCCTCTCTCTGCCCCTCCCCTGCTCACATCTCCCTCTCCCTCCCCCTCTCCCCTCCCCTCTTCCCTCTTCCCTCCCCCTTCTCCCTCCCCCCACCCCTCTCTCGCCTCTCTCGCCTCTCTCAAAAGTAAATAAACATGAAAAAAATTCAGAAGAAAACCAAACTACAGTAGACCCGCAGTTGATTTTGTTTGATGTTGTTTTATAGTGAAAGGTGTAGACAGTGTCTAAATGAGTCTGTTCATTATTGAGAGATTCTGCCACATTTATTCAGTGACCCCTTTGTTACAAATTGAATTACTCTTGAGTTCTCTGCTCCATTTTATTGGTCTATTTGTTTAGTCTCCCATCACACTATCTTATTGTAGCTTTAAAACAAATATTGGTATTTAGTAGACAAGTGCCTCAGTTCTTTTTACAACTGTCTTGGCTACTCTTAGCCAAGACCTTTCCACCAGCATATACATTTTAGAATTTGTCAGCACATTCCAAAGTAATATTTTTAAAATGCTTTTTCTTTTTAAACTAAGATTTGATTGACTATAGATTGGTTGGAGGCAAATTAACTCTTTCCATTTTTTAATCATCAAATCTGTGAACATGTTATATTCCTCCATTTATTGAATTTGTCTTAATTTTTCTCAATGACTTAGTTTTTCTCTACAAAGGTCTTGCACACGTTTTGTTGGATTTATAGCTAGGTATATATGTTTATATATCTGTGAGCTCTTGGAAATGGCACATTGTTTAAATCAGCAACATTGCCTTCAATGTTGGTTGGAATGCACTGCTAAACGTGTTTTGACTTATAGTTCATAAGAAAATTTTAATTATAGGACACTTCAGGTTTCCTTAGGTCAGTTTTTAAAAACAGCTTATTTTGTTTGACTAGTTGTACTGACTAGGATCTGCAGTACAGTGTTAAATAGAAGTAATGAGGGTAGACATCCTTACCTTGTTGCCAGTTTCAGGGAAAAAGTATTCAGTGCCTTTGTCCTGATCAGTGTGGCTGGATGTTCAGTTATTTTATTCATCTTGCTCAAGATCCTATTTGTGGTTTTCTCTTTCTCTATGTTGTTTTCCTGTTTTCCGTGGCATCAGTTTTTTCTGTGATATCAGTACACAGGCATAATTTTGTTGCCGCATTTCAATGACTTGGAAGGCATTTACACAATTCCATTAGACTCATCTCGTGATGTTTTCCTTTTAGCACTTGTCATGCTGCAAACTAATCACTTCCAATTACACATTAAGTGAACGCTCCTCTGTTGTACATTTAAAAGGATTTCAAAATCTGGCAACTTCCTTTATACTTGCCTTGGTCCCAGCAGAAGCTGCTGGAACAGTGGTTTGTGCTCAGAAAACCCATCCACTGTAGAATCGTGTGGGACTTTAGGTCTTGAAAAGGGTAAAACCACTTGACATGTCTTGTGATTCGAACAATGCTACTTGTCATGAAGCACCTTTACTGGAGTATAAGCATGTACCTGCTGTTCTGCCTTAAATTCCTTAAAAACCTGTCATATCTGCAGCACATACTGACTTCCAAAGCTATTTTGTGTTTAATAATAGTGAAAGGCAGTTCTTCAGACGCAGAAGAATTTCAACCCTGCTCTGTAAAAATTGTGATAAAACCTTGTCACTGCTGCTAAGCCACTGAAGTGTTCTCTGGTAGGTAGTCAGGCTATGCGGTTTTCCTTTCTCACAAAATTTCACAAAACTAATGATGGTTAAGTACAGGATAGATTGAAAGATTTTCTCAGGGTACCCGTTGATGGATAATAAACTGAATGACCATAGAATTTAAATGTCTTCTGTTTTAACTCTGTTGATTTGTTCAGCTAAGCCTTTTTCTGCTTCACACATTTTTTACCGCCATCATTTATAATACATCATAGCAGGTTCTACTTCAGGTTGTACTGAATTAGTGTTTTCTGAAAATATTCTTGCTGTGGCCATAGTTTGTCAACTTTTGATCTGGCTTTCAACTTATATAAACTACAAAGAGAATAGTAAAATCCAAACCAAGGAAACAAAAAGCCAATAAAAATGATAAACTCACCAGACTGATGAGAGAGAGAGACAGAGAGAGAGAGACAGAGAGAGACAGAGAGAGACAGAGGCACAAATTGCCCATGCTGGTTTTAAAAGGAGAAATCAGTACAGATCCTATAGGTATTAAAAGAATAATAAGGAAATCTTTTAAATAGTTTCATGCCAGTAAATGTGATGACTTAGATGATATGGAAAAATTCATCGAAAGACACAGACCGTCAAAGTTCTCAGGGATAAGTACCTTGAGTGTGCTAGGTTGTTATATGACTCTACGTGTCCATACTCAACTGTGTACGTGTACCTAAAATGAATGGATTGAATTAATGTAAATTTTACCACAGTACACCTGACTATAAAATACTGTCTGATGCAGCCCAATATTTACTTTGATTTACATGCAGATTTAGCATTTTTGCTCTTCATTCTGTATCTCTAATCTCCCTGCCGTTGATAATTTTTCTTCTGCCTGAATAATTCCTTTTCACTAATGATGTGCCAACACCAGCTCAGAGTGGCTCATGAGGGCCCACTCTTTAATTCACAGTAATTTGGTGAACTGGGTATCATACTCCTTATTGAAAATTTATAGCTAGATACATTACATTTAGAGGTAACACTCAAAAAACTCATCCCTTCCAGGTACACTAATTTGACTGTTACCTGTGCCCTCGAGGTCATTTTTATGGTGATGTACTTCTGAGGATCTCTTCCTGGCTGTATGTTCAATGCTGTCAACATTGGTGTTTTGAAATCAGCCCTAGTACAAGTCCTTACAGGAATCAGTAGATGTTGCAGATTGGGGCTTCCTTGCCTAGGTGAGGGGCTGATAAAGTATAGCTCACTGCGGGACATCTATTTTTGTATGTGAATTTTGAATGTAACCCAGCCACACCCATTTATTTGTGTCTTGTCTGTGACTGCTTTTAATATTTGAACAGCAGAGTCCATTAGTTGTGACCAGACTACATGGCCCACAAAGTCTAGAATTTTTTACTTTCTGAACACTTAAGAAATCCTTTGCAAACCATTGGTCTACTTTTAAGCGTGATGCAGGAGATGTTAGTAATGACCTTAGCTTTGAGAGTGTCATGTGTGTAACCATTACGTTTTGAATAGCATAAAAATTCTTGTAATATTTGAGATTATAATTGGATTCAGTGGAGAATTGCTCCTCTGTAACAAGTACGGGAGGTTCAAACTACATCTTCACTGCCTCACTGGGCTCTCGTCAGCCCGGCATCCTCCATGTGCGTGCTGGTCATCTGTCAGCTACAATCACAGGGTGGCTCTGGGCACAAGAGTTTTGCAAATATTAGTGACAGCTTCTGAGAGAATCAGTGACTATCCGGAATTTGCCTTAAAGAATATTGTATGCTATGTAAATTGTGTGCTACATATCCTTTGTATCAGTACAATTTATAGTTAAACTGTTGCCTGTGTGCGTGCATCCTTACTTGGGAATGCCAGTCACACACACGTTCGTTAGCACCCATTGTCTTCCTCCATACGGGGTTACTGGTAAGGAATGCTCAGTTTTGTGCTTCTTTTTCTGAAGTTAGCTTAATTTTTATTCTTAAAGGATACTTTTCCTTGGTGTAGAATTCCAGGTTGACCTTTATTGTTCCGAGTCTAGTGATGCCTCTAGTTTTTTCCGAGGCTTCCATCATTCCTAGTGAGAAGTCAGCTCTAAATACAGACACTGTTTCTTTGAAGTAATAGCTCTTCTCCAATTCTGCATTTGAATGGATGTCCTGCTGTGAAACCCAATGGCTTCCTGGATCTGTGGCGTAATGTCTTTCAGCAGTTCTTGCGCTCTTCTCTTGCTTCAAAGGCTGTGGTGCTTGTTCTCTCTCATTTCCTTCTGGGACTCCATCGACACTGGGTCTGCCCTTCGTCTTGTTCTAGCTTCATTAGTCTCCATTATCTTATTTGTATGTTTCATTCCGTTCATCTCTTCTGATCTAACAGTTTACAAATTTCTTTCTTGTGCCAAATTTGGTTTTAAATCCTTTCATAGTATACATTATTTCCAAAATATATTTTCCTAGTGTTTTCATTTTTTCAAACAGTTGGCAGTCTTCCAAAATTTTGAAATCTTGGTTTTTACCCTTCTTGAATGTAATAAACAACAGCTATCTTAAGTTTGTATCTGATACTCCTACCACTGGAATCCCTTGATCTACTCTTATTTTTATTTTTATTTATTATTGAGAGACAGAGACCGAGAGCGAGCGAGCAGGGAAGGGGCAGAGAGAGGGAGACACAATCCAAAACAAGCTCCAGGCTCCGAGCTGTCAGCACAGAGCCTGACGCGGGGCTCGAACTCACGAACCGTGAGATCATGACCTGAGCCGAAATCAAGAGTCAGAGGCCTAACTGGCTGAGCCACGCAGGCCCCTGCTCTGTGATCTGCTCTTAGGATTTGTGTTTGCTGTGTTTTGTTCATCTTGTCATGTGTCCAGTCATTTTTTTATGTCACGTTATTGCCTTTGAAAAGTTGTGTGTAGACTGCATCGTGCCTAATGTAGCAGTGTTCTCCCTCCAGCAGGTGTCTGGGGGCACTGCTGGTCTGGGCCCCTCCTCTTAACCTTGGGGATTCAGATGATTGGTGCACGGCCACGCTTCCTCTGGGGTTTGGTTTAGTGGACACTCACCCTCCTAGAGGGTGGCCTCTGAGGTTCCTCCCCCACCGTGAGGGGCTCCTCGGGTCCTGCAGGCTAGCTTCCCTTCTCCCCTGAGACAACAGGGGCCCTGACTCCTGTCCTCCCTGAACCAGGTCCTGAGTTGTCAGTGCATGATCCACCCATTTCTCGAGACCTCAGATCACACATCCTGATGTTAAAAATAACACACTATTCTCGGCCTGCCCTCTTCCTCTTCCAGGGACACTGTACAGGCAGAAATTCATGTGGGAAGACACACACACACACACACACACACACACACACACACTTTGAGCTTTTTGTCTACGTTAAGGTGTCTTCCTTACAACGCCTGCCACTGTGCCAGGGAGCCCAGTTGACAGGTGGTGTTGAAGCTGTCTCCAAGCTGAGGTCCAAGGGCCAGCCCTTTGGACCCATGCAGAATGGACTTCATGCCGATATGGAGGGTTTCAGGTTATCTTGGCCTGGATACATCAGCTGAAGAAATTAGCACCTTGTGTTTCCAAGTTAGTGGGAAGTGAGCGGTTAACAAGATACATGAATTTTTTGAGATGACAATTCTAACCATATCAAAACACATTTGTGCGGTGTTTAATGGGTATTTAAATATGTTTAGTAAATATGATTTACACTGAAATATAGATGGGAGTGTGTAAAGAAATAGTTCTTTTTGTCAAACCAAATCCTTTTATATGGTTATTTTGCTGAGTCTTTTAAAATACTGATGTAAAACAGCAATATGGTTGCTTCTATGTGTGTTGGGAATATTTACTAATTTTTAGATGCTTGAGACTCATACATACGGGCGATTGTTTTGGCTGTTGTACAAAGGCAGTACCCCGGTTCCCTGATTTAAAGGTCTCCAGTACCTGTGGAGTCGTCTTGACTATCATTTTTATGAAACTAAGTGCAGGAATGGAGCATTCTTTCATGGCATTGTAAGATGTTAATGCCTGTGACTTTGAGAAGCAAAGTTACCCAACGTGGTGATCACTCAGGCCTCTTCCATTCCAATCCTAAGGGTAGCAGTTCCTTAAAACACCTCTAAGATCCACACCGCATACGATGTTGAAGCTTTCATCCTGCAGGTAGTGATGTTTCAGGAGCGCAGTGGGGACGGCTGCCTGTCACTAGTGAGCGTGTCTGCCTTCTGCGTCTGCTGGCTCTGCCTCCCCCGCCCACCTCCATCTCGCTCCGTCTGACCCCTTCAGGCCTTGCCACGGGGACCCCTTGCTGATCTTTCAGAGCAGGGCCTTGATGAAGTGCACACGGCAACTCAAGTCGCCAAAATGAAACGCAAACTAAGAGGGGAAAAGTTTTCCAAAGGAAAAATAAAAGAACTTTATAAGGAGCCTGGGAACCTTGCTTTGGTCCTCCTTGACACTGGCTGGGGGACAGGGAGGAGCAGAGGTACTAGAGTTAGGGCCGCACGCATTCTTCCGGAACCTCCTCACTTCGTAGATCCTTCCTTCAAGAATCACGTGCTGGGAGCACAGCAGGAAGACACGAAGTCCCGTCCTCCCTGCCCTCCTGGAGTCCACAGTGCAGGAGGCTGGTGTTCAACAGCTGGTGAACAAGTGATTGTTTAATTGGAGTAGAGAGAAATTCCGCCAAGGAGAAAGATCAAGCACCGTGAGGGTGTTGGGGTGGGGGTGTGGCCTTCTATGTGGGGGACGGAGGTGGCTTCTCTGAGAGGCAACATTTAAATAAGATCTGAACAATGAGAAGGGAACACAAGAGCGTTCCAGGCAGAGAGGACTGTGTGTGAAGTCCCCATGCACTCGGAAGAATCCAGAAGGGGACCGGTGTGTTCTGCACAGAGTAGCTGGACAGGGACCAAGGCAAGGGCCAGGCCATAGCAAGGGGCCAGCTCAGTCTGAGCGCTGGGAACACATCAGGAAGCCATTTGGAAGGAACCGCCATAGTTACTATTAGTCGTCTCTGGCTGTAGGGGGGAGAACACACTGGGTTTGGAGATGCTGGGGGATGCAGGCCGGCCGATTACTAGCCCGCCGTCCTGGTCCAGGCAAGAGAAGAGAGGAGCTTGCCCTCCTGGATCATGATGGGAGTGAGGTCCCCAGGCGGAGGGGTCGTTGGCAACAGAGCAGGAGGCCCGGCCGTGGAGAGACAAGGATGTCGACGTGGGGCGTCCTCCTCCTAAGGTCTGGGGCAGCCACACCGCCACGCAGATGGTGTTGGTGCAGAAATGACAGGACAGAGGAGGGAGATGTAGGTCGAGAATGGTCCCCCTTGTAGCTGGGGGTGTGAGCTGTGGACGCTGATGATCACCTGGGACGAGAGCCTGAGGGAGAAGGCAGATGGGCCCCACCACAAGGGTGGGCAGCGGGACCCGAGGCTGGCAGGGACTCGGCGTGAGGGCCCCACAGCCCATCTCCCAGTGTCAGCGACGCCACCTTCCTCACAGCAGCACCTGCGTGTCCCCTCTCCTGGAACCAAAACTTTGTGTCTGAGCCTTCATGGCATGCCAGCATTTAAGGGGCAAGGAGCCAGTCTCTGGAGCCCCTGTGAGGGGATGACCAGGTGCCGCTGCTGCGACTATCATGTGGCACAGAGGCTGGCATGCACGGGCAGGAGGGAGGGACGGAGCCCCACTGACACGGCAGAAGCACATCCCCCCTTCACTGCAGCCCGACTCAGCAGCCCCATCCTTCAGGTAAGAATGGCCACAGGCTGGGGGCCAGAAGGCAGCTGCCCGTGGGCAGGTGGCAGCTCAGTTCGGTCACGAGCATCCTTCACCCTCTCTTACCCGTCAGCTTCCGAGTCTGCGAGCAGCTGGCCGGCTGAGCTCAGCCCTGTGGCCTGGTCTTCGGTCCCGAGCTTGGGACGCAAGCACAGAGGGGCTGGTGGAGACGGTCGCTGGGACTTAGTTAACCAGCAGAGAGGATTTCCCGGCTGAGGAGAAGGTCTTCAAAGAGCAGACACAGCTGGACTGGCTGTTTTAGCAGACTTGCCTTAGACCATGCCCTTCCGTGACCGTGTCTGTCTGCGGCACGCGCCCCCCCAGCAGTTTCCATCCCTGTGGCTGGAGTCCACGGGAAGGCACGTTTGAGGGACCCGCCACGTTGGGCTGCACTTGGCTTTGAGTCTGCAGCTGAAATTTTGTTGTATTTCATTGAAAATAAGCATTTGATAATAATAATCACTTTAAGTTGATAAATTCTTTAAAAAAAATTTTTTTTTAACGTTTATTTATTTTTGAGAGAGACAGAGACAGAATCCGAGTGGGCTAGGGGCAGAGAGAGAGGGAGACACAGAATCCCAAGCAGGCTCCAGGCTCCGAGCTGTCAGCACAGAGCCCGACATGGGGCTCGAACTCACAAGCTGTGAGATCATGGCCTGAGCCGAAGTCGGACGCTCAACCGACTGAGCCACCCAGGAGCCCCGATAAATTCTTTTAAATGAGAGAAATCATTAAGGATGGCTTTTCTGCAGAAGTAGTACCCAGGGAAGTGAAATTCTGTCTCCCTGGGAACTTCTTAGTAAATACAAAGGCAGATTGCCTACGTTAAATTAAGATCACGGAAGTAGAATCTCACACGCTTCACATTTTAAGCACACATTCTGTGTGCCATGGAACAGATAACGGACATGGGCACCAAGGGTTTTTTTTTTTTTGTTTCTTTTGTTTTTTTTTTTCCTCTTGGAAAAAAAAAGTTGAAACCATTAGCATTTGGAGCTTTCAGAGTCCTTATTTTAATTAGTCTCCCACATACTGGCGACAGAAGGGTGGAGGTCCAGGCCTTCCCGTCGTTACGGGGCTAGTGGGTTGCTGCACCTGCCACCCTGGGTGTGATGCGTGAACACCCCTGACCGTGCTGGGGGGACGAGCGACCTCCATGCCAGAGTTCACTGAGACAGGACTTCTGTGAAACACACGTGCTCTTTTAACACAGGTTTAATGCGTATATTTTCATTTCTGGCTTTACGGCATTTGCTTTGGGTTTTCTCACCTTGTGACCTAAAAGTATTCTCTGTTCATAATTTTAGCCACTTTATGGAGCACTGTTTTCTTTCTGGACAGACCCTTAGTTCACCTGTGTGAACACATGTCAAGTTTCCTTGGTTTCCAAGGTCACCTTAAATTGGCAATCTCCGTTCTATGAATCTCTGTGCTGAAGAGAACAGCCTGCTTTAGGTTTTGGTGCACATGCTTCAACCCTTTACTTTTCCCAAAGGGAAACCATCACAAGCACGCCCTGCTCCCTGAGCGACACCCGGATCTGGCAGGGAGCAAAGGAAAATCACTTGCAGCCTGAAATCAGGGGCCTGTCTTGCCGCCTAAACAGCCTGTAAGCTGCACCTGCTTCTCCCCAGGCCCCGCTCAGCGGCCCGTCTGAACAGGATGCCTGTCTCTTGGTCCCTCTCTGACACTATCAAGCGGCCTTCTCTTGCTCGTTGTGACCTGGGAACACGCTACACGGGGCTGCGGCCTGCTGGGAAGTCACACTGGCCCGGCTCCCCAGGCAGGGGAGGGGCCGGCCATCCGGCCAGGGCCGGGACCATGGAGCATCCGGCCAGGTGAGGGATGCTGGCGTCCTGGGCACCTCGGTCACCCTCCCCCCCCCAGTAGCAGGAGCCCTCCTGCTCACGGAGGAGGCCAGTAGCTCCCGTACGAGATGCAGCAGTGAATTTAGATTCTTCTGGTGTCTGCGGGTCATTACTGCAATTCCAGCACCTGGCTGCGAGGTCATAAAGTTGCCCGGACAGGTTGTGAATACCAAGCCCCCAGTAACCGGGGAGGCTGCCCATGTCCACCTTCATTACTGCCAGGAAACCCTCGGCTCAGGGAGGTTAGCATGTGCTTCGGAAGGGGAGGCTAGGGAAAGCTGCGTGGCCGGCTTCCGTGTGGAAAGCCGTGACTTCCCGTTCTGAGGAGGGGAGGAGACGTGGCATCGCCTGGAACTGCCCCAAAGCTCAGCGCACAGCCGGCGGCGTGGCCTTCCCTTCCCGAAGCCTTGGCCACCTGCCAACGGGCGCCGCAGGCTCCCGCACGCCCGTATGCTGCCCGGCCCGGCCTCCCTCTCTGAGCGGGAGCAGGTAGCAGCGGTCGCTTCTGCGTGGACAGGCCGCCAGCGCCGAGCGGGTGGGGCCTCGTGCCCCTGCGTGGGCCGGGAGGCCAACACGTCACCTCCCGTTACCTCGGGCACAAGGCAGAGGCTCCTACCCTTGTTCCGAACAAACGTCTCTCCTGGAAAATACGTTCTTCTGCTCGATGCGCCAGGAGGCAAACTAGATGTATATCGTGAACCTTAAACTGCGTACAAAATGTCATCAAGCCCTCAACACTTAGGGCAGTGGCTCCTTCACGGTAGCATGCGTCACGTTCCATGTAGGCCCAGTGCCACGCACGAGATTCAGCCACGACTGACCTAAGAGTCACCTGAGGGGCACCTGGGTGGCTCAGTTAGTTAAGCGTCTGACTCTCGGTCTCCACTCAGGTCTTGGTCTCAGGGTCTTGAGTTCACGCCCGCATTAGGCTCCATGCCGGCATGAAAAAGAAAAGTTTCCTTAAAAGCATAACGTTCTTAGTATAAATGAAATGTTATTCATAAGATTATAAAATTTTAAGTTTTCAAAACCAAGTAGTTCAGATTAATGTGTTTTTGTGGAAAATTGAGTCTGATTAATTTTTGCACTACCATGGGGCACCTGGGTGGCTCAGTTGAGTGTCCGACTTTGGCGCAGGTCATGATCTCGCGGTTCGTGGGTTCAAGCCCCCCGTCGGGCTCTGTGCTGACGGCTTGGAGCCTGGAGCCTGCTTTGGATTCTGTCTCCGTCTCTCTCTGCCCCTCCCCGCCTCATGCTCTGTCTCTCTCTCTCTCAAAAATAAACATTAAAAAAATTTTTTAAACCACTAACAACAGGGCACCTGGATGGCTCAGTCGGTTAAGCATCTGTCTTTGGCTCAGGTCATGATCTCACGGTCTGTGAATTCGAGCCCCGCATCGGGCTCTGTGCTGACAGCTTGGAGCCTGGAGCCTGCTTCGGATTCTGAGTCTCCCTCTCTCTCTGCCCCTCCCCCACTCATGCTCTGTCTCTCTCTCTCTCAAAAATAAACATTAAAAAAATTTTTTAAGAAATTATTAAAATTTTATTATGTGATTAACAGTGTGGTATCTATGCCCTTAAAAGAGTCCTCTTCTCGGGATGCCTAGGTGGCTCAGGTGGTTAAGTGTCCGACTTCGGCTCAGGTCATAATCTCACAGTTTGTGAGTTCGAGCCCCGTGTTGGGCTCTGTGCTGACATCTTGGAAGCTGGAGCCTGCTTCAGATTCTGTGTCTCCCTCCTTCTCTGCCCCTCCCCTGCTATGCCCTGTCTGTCTTTGTCTCTCAAAAATGAATACATTTAAAAAATTTTTAAATGTTTGCACTATCATGTATCTATTTCCCAGACTGTGTGGATTTCTCATGTGCCTTGAGGATTCTAAGGAACAAAAAGATTTGGAAAACTCTTGTTTGGACCAGGATGAAGGCACCCCTTCACTGCCAGACTTTTCAGGATTGGGTATGCCAACCTGAGGGCCTGCATTTCACCAACAAATGCTTTTCTTCTCCAACACATGTGAGCCTCCTGAGTGATTTGGGGACCCACAGAACATAGGGAAATGCCACCAGTTTCAGTGGGGAGGTGTGTAACTGAGAAAACAAATAACATGTTTATATGATGTGGAAGAGGGCACTTGGGTGGCTCAGTCAGTTGAGGACCCAACTCTTGATTTCAGCTCAGGTCATGATCCCTGGGATGGAGCCCTGCGTCAGGCTCCATGCTGAGTGGGAAGCCTGCTTGGAATTCTCTCCCTTAGGCCCTCTCCCCTGCTTGTGCATTCTCTCTCCCTCTCTCCCTCCACCCCCCGTCTCTGAAATAAAATTTAAAAATTAAAATAAATAAATTGTGCAAGAGTGCAGCCCAGTGAACATCGACCGTGTTGAATGTGCTTCTGGAGTGTAGACGGGTTCTGCAGTGGTGTCTTTATGTTGGTAACCTGGTCAGTACACAAATCCACCCCCTTCCCGGGCTTCATCCTTTAAGGAGAGACTTTATGTTTTCAACGTTCATGCGTCAAGGACTTACAACCGTCTGACATTAGCTGATGCCATTGAAACAAAAAATTGGTCCGAGAACACAAACCTAATACCTTCCTTGGAGAGTTACAGTCAGGGCATTGTGTTTACCTGACAATATGTCATGTTTATAGTTCTAAGAAGGACTCCTACAGACTTTGTGGGAATACAAAAGTGTCTCAAAATTAAAAATAATTTTTCCAAAATTACTGCTAACTGAACAGATCATTCCACCTCCGTTATGCCATTCTGATCCCCTAGTGTGTAGAGGCTAGAAAATGCGTGTGATCTGGAGAGGACGGCAGGCAGGGACTGCATCTGGGGCTGCGTCCAGTTCAGTAGCAAACAAGCGTGGCATTTCATAGACCCTGTACGTTCTCCTCATTCGTATCCTATCGATTTGTGACAGTGATTACATGCTATTGTAGCACAGGGAAGAGGGTTTTTACCCGACTCTATGACTTGTAGACTTTCTGGGAATTTTCATTAAAGTCAGTGAATTGTACAAGCCGAGACAAACGAGTTGGAGCTGACTGGTGCATAGGCCAGCCTAGGCTTAGACTGTGTTTCTCAGGCATAGTTTGGGGATCCAGTGGCAGAGACAGTGGTCGTGTTGGAATAAAGCCTCCTTCCGGGGCTGTGGAACTTGGATGAAAGGGGAATCTGCACAGAAGAAGCTGGATACGGACGCTTAGGAGGAGGTGTCCTAAGCGTCCGTATCCCGACACATCCGGGCACCGAGAGGAAGGAGGGTGTGCTGTGTCTTGGGACCTCCTCCTTCCTCACAGAAGGCTTCACCTGTCCTGGCTGCCTTGGGGTTTAGATAGCCACTCGTAGAGGTGTGTTCGGGGGTCTGTCTGTCCCAGTCCACAGGGTGGGGCGGGATGCCTGTGCCCTGGCCTTCTGGTCCTCCCTGGGGCCTTCCAGAGTGACCGCTTGCAGGTGCACTGAGGGTGATCTGCACAGCTGTGCCCTGCCCATTAAGCCTGGGGATACCAGGGTGTTTTCTTGCAGAGTTAGAAATATTTCCTTCAGGAGCTGGGTAAGGCTCTGGCTTTTCTGTGATGCAGACTCTCATTTTTAGGGTTGGCTCCTTCTCCGCAGCCTTGCAGGTGACTGGGATCTTCTGCTCAGGGCTTGCGTGGCCCGGGAAGACCTATTTGTTGTGGTGGTTTTGACTGTTGAATTTTTCTGAGCTTATTTTGTGTTTACAAATGCCTTTTACAAATAATTCCCAACTCAGCATGATTTGGGGCCTTTCGCCTACAAGCTCACAGGCTCCCCTCCTGCATCCTGTCCCAGAGGGCACGTATCCACCTTCTAGGAACATGGTGTGTGCCCTTCTCTGGATCGGGGACTCTGTCCTTCTCTCTACCTGGATCTCTCGGTCCCTCAAGAACGTCTTCACACTTGCCCCTCATGACCTTCTCTGACCTCTGCCAGCTCCTCTAGAAACCTAGCTGCCTTCTCCCTGCTTCTGTGGCCTGTGCCCCCAGTGCCCTTACCACAGGGACACCCGTCTTTCCCACCTGCTGCCACTGTCGGACGCTTGCTTCCTGAGGGACCGTGTCAATAAATCACTGGTTGCCGAGTGGTGCTGGTGATGCCATTTGGTACGTAGGCTTCATCCTGCATTTCCACGGAAAATGCCGGACCCTGCCCTGCACCTTCCCCTGCTCCCTCTGCCTTTACCTGATGCTGGCGTGTGTGTGTCCCCTCCAGTCTAGATGATAGCCCCTCAAAGATGGCATTTTCATCAGGCTGGCCTCTGGCTGCATACCAGTGTTTACTTCAGACATTCACCCAACCAAGGCATCTTAAATATCTGAGTTCGTGATGTGGGTTACATTTTAAATAACATGATGGTGTGTGGCACATGTCATTCTTAAGTGAAGTTTCCCCTGGTGTGCATCGAAAGCATTCACTGTCAACCGTCTCCCAGAGATGAAGCCTCCAGCAGGGATGCCCAGGGTTCCCTGAGAGCATCTGCTGAGAGGCCGCACAGCTGACCATTCAGCTCCGAGAGATACTGCCCATCTTGAAAATTGGCCCAGGATAAGAAAATTCCAGAAGGATCAATAATATGTATTCCTTTTTAAAATTGTGTTCCTAAACTTCTGCTTTGCAGAAAACCCTATAAAAGGGGGATGGTAGGTAAGACCAGGACCAAAGACTTGCAGACCCCGTACCCGACAAGAGGTTTGTGTTCCTAACGTATAAGGTCCTGTCGGAACTCAACAATAAGAAAATAACATTCCAGTTGGAAAAGGGGCAGAAGAATCGCATACTCTACCAAAGAGGACAGAAGTTTGGCAATAAGCCCAAGAAAAGATGATCCCCAGCAGCCAGTAGGGAAATGCAAGGTGATGTCACAGTGAGACACCGCTGACGCCCAGCAGCCACTGTGGAAACGACGTGGTGGCTGCTTATGAAGTTAACCTATAGCGTCCATGCAGGCCCGGCGGCGACACTGCTGCTCAGACGTCCTCGAGAAACAGAAATTCGTGTCCACGCGAAAGCTGTGCCCAGATGTTCACAGCCCCAGGTCGGGAACCACCCAAATGTGTTTCCAAAGGTGAATGGATAAACGGGGGCCCATTTTCAATGAATACTTCCCAACAAAAAGCAGGGACTCGTGGACACATGACACAACCTGGAAGTGTCTAAAGGGCCTTGTGCTGAGTGAAGGAAGCCAGCCCAGGAAGGTATGGTTTTCGTTGCGTGACACTCTTGAGATGACAAACGTGTAACGATGAAGAGCAGGTCAGCGGTGGTCAGGTACCGACCAGCCAGGGGTACCGTGGGACTGTAGAGAGAGGTCCGTGTGTGACAGAACAGGGCTGTGTCCTGCTTTGTAAAGCATACGTTAAACCTGGTGACATCGAGTCAGATTTGTAGTTTAGTTGCCAGTGTTGTACCAATGTCAGCTTCCTGGTTTTGAGAATGTACTGTGATTCCTAAAAGGGTATCATGGAGGAAAACGGAATAAAAGGTACATGGAAGCTGTGTCCACTCTTTTTGCAATGTCTTATGAATCTTCATTTTTTTTTTTTTCGAAATAAAGTTTTAAAAAATCTGTTCCTACTCCATACCAGTTAAAAAAAAAACAACAACAACAAAAGAAAACACAATAGAGAGTGGGAGAGAGTGGGCACGTTGCTGGCTTTGCTGCTGTGAATTCGAGAAAAACAGCTTTGTGTAAGAATGCAGGCGTAGGGGGTGGATCCACTCGTGGAAGGAAAGTAAATCCCAAGCTAAAAGACGATTTCCCCCCCACGATTTAGGGAAGAAAGGAAACTCTTAGGCTGGAAAAAAAAGTGTGCTGAACATGATACCGCTCATTGCTTACTCTTTGATTAGCCTCATTACCTTGTGTTTTAATGACTTAAAAAACAGATCCAGAGCAGCCAAAGAGAAAATGTCCAAGCGAGTTTCAGGCTTTCCCACGCGACAACTTTTAACAGTGTGCAGGGAGGAGATATGGAAAACTTCTTCCTGACACTGATCACATTTGAAACTTCATACTTTCTTAATTCAGTCTGTTATTGACAGTAATATATTTTAACTCGAGAATGTGTTCATTCAGTGCATATTGACTTGGCTTGTGAAAACGTCCGCCATACACGCTGACATTGGATTTCCTGTCATGGTGACTTAGACGTCAGGACAGCAGTGAGTGATTCCTGCCAGTCAAGGAACTTTCACTGGAGCCCCACTTGAATGGTAATAATCTGCTCCTGTAATTGCTGTGGAAAAGGAAAACCCTCTAGAGATTTTACATCTAATCATTTATTTATAAATCTGTAGATGGCAGTCTGCAGAATACGCATCGGGGGTCAACTTTGTGCTCAAAACAGTTGCCTGATGTTTACATTTCACAGTGTATTTTTTTTTACCAATACCTCCAGCCCCCGTGATCACAAAAGGACCCCGGCTTGCTGGTACTGCTCTGCGCCTCATCCCATGTTCCAGCCACTTCATTACAGATGCCTCTGCAGAGGCCGGTCCCCTCTGTATTAGCTGAAATATGCATGTTTTTCCATCTCATTAATTCAGTCTACATACAATTAATTTTTGCCTATTAATAAACCCCTTGGTGTTAGTGACAGCTATCTAAACCACTTCACCTAGTGTGGAAGAGAAAAGTGTACTTGCAAATTTCCACCCCTCGTCTGCATTTTTATTGTCGTATTTGTGGGTTGGCGGGTGTTGGTGCATAAATCAAGCATTGCCAGGGAATGTAAGCCTGCTGAAGAACCCGGTCTTGGCCCAGCTGATGGGGAAGTCTGAAATATTAATTAGCTCCACTTGTGTTTGGGATAGATGGAGACAGAGAAGCCGTCCCAGCTTGTTCGGGTCTCAGGCCACAAAGAGATTTATCGGAGCCTTAGATAAGTCAACTTTCTTTTTTTCTTTTTTTTTTTTTTAATCTAAATTCTCAACTAATTTGGATACCCCTGAAAGGACATCTTTTCTGTGTGTTCAAATCTCATAAGTTCTCTTTTTAGAAAAAGGCCTCTAAATACAGAGAGATGATTGTGTGTTTGATGGTTCTTCCTACCGATAACGTCAAAGGGAAATGCCGAAAACGAGAGTAGATCTTTGCAATTGAAAGGAGGCACCACCTCCTTTGAACACTCATGTGGGAAAGTAGGAAGTCTCTCCCGCTCCCTGCCGGCCCCACCCAAGGTCTTGGTTTTGCTGTCTTCTGATTTACCTTTGTGAGGTCTTTGCCACAAACAAATCACCAGCCAGGAGGAAATGCATTCCTACCCAGGTGTTAAGAATTCTTAGATTTCTTGGGGTGCCTGGGTGACTCAGTCGGTTGAGCATCCAACTCTTGTTTCGTCTCAGGTCATGATCTCACAGTTAATGAGTTCAAGCCCCACATCGGACTCTGCACTGACAGTGTGGAGCCTACTTGGGATTCTTTCTCTCCCTCTGTCTCCGTCTGCCCTTCTGGCTCACACGTGCGCCCTCCCTTTCTCTCTGCCCTTCTCGCTCGTGCGTGCTCTCTCAAAATAAATAACTTAAAAAATTTTTAAAGAACTCTTAAGTTTCTTGCATGGATTTGGAAAAAGTGCAGTCACCATGCACAGCAATAGTCTCTTAGGGGATGCAGCCGCTGGCCTCTTAAAAGTTGCTGCAGTGACTGAGTCCTTTCTGAGGGTCTGCATCTCGGATATGAAGCCGGATAGAGTTTATGGCAGGCCTGAGCAGCAGATGAAACTGTCCATAGAAGGGCTTTAGCGCGCCTGTCCTGTCCACAGGGCTGATGTCACGTGAACGTTTCTGGATCGTTTGGCGAGGAGATTTAGCCAGTGTCGCTGGTCAGCTATGTTGGAAGCAGGTGCTTCGTTGAAAGATGGATAAACATTCAATTTGCTGATTTTTAAACAGGCCATATATATCACGTTTCTCAATTGTGATGATTGACAAGAATATCTTAGCGAGAATATTTCATAGGAACGTGTAACAGCTTGAATGAGACTCTCCATTTGGATACTGTTCACAGATACAGAAATCTCACTGCCATGTGCTGAAGCTTCCTGCCCAGCTGTGAACAGCCTTGCTGGCTGCCCGTGTGAGCTCTCGGAAGGGCCAGTCCTGTCCTCGCAGTCCTTGTTTAACACCTTAGAATGCCTTCCCACACTCTGGGGGTGAAGAGGAGACCTGCCCCTTAAGCCTGCCCGCCCCTGTCTCCCTCAGACCTGCAGCCTTCTTCCCTTGCCGCCCGCAGGGCCAGATCCTTCCCGTGTGGGCTCCTTCCCCGGGGGCCCTCCTCCATCCAACTCTTGTGCTTTTCCACGGCTACACGGTGTAACACAGGAGTTCAGTAGCTCATGCGGTGAGCGATTGGTTAATACTAAGTACAGTTGACCCTTGAGCAATGGGGGTTGGGGCACTGACCCCCCACACAGTTGAAAATTCACATTTAACTTTTGACCCCGCCCCCCAAACTTAACTATTAATAGCTTACTGTTAACTAGAAGCCTTACCAGTGACCTGAACAGTCGATTTATTTGTTTTGTGTGTTACATGAGCCATATACGGTATTCTTACGGTGAAGTCAGCTGGAGAAAACACCGATAAGCAAATCATAAAGAATAAGTGTTTACGGGACCGTAGTGCATCGAGCAAAGTCTCCGTACACATGGACACACACACTGACACCGCATTGTTCGAGAATCAGCTGTCCTGTCAGAACACTGAGTGTCAAATTCCTGACTGCCATGAGCTTCTCCAGAGCAAGTCCTATCAATGATAACTGATCATTTCATGAAGTCTAATGAAGACACCATGAGTTGGCTTTGGAGTTGAGTAAGTCAGCCTCTGAGAAAGTGAGGTATCTGCCACTTTTGTGAAGAATTGTCTGCATGCACGGATCTTATTTTGGCCTGGTTTCTAGATAATTGAGGAAGTTTCTATTTCTGTTATCTCTGCACCACAGTAGTTAATTATCCCCTAGTTCTGAGGACCGGCCAGTGACCCTCTTCCTCCCCTTGCCCTTGATTATTCGTAAGTTTAAGACCGTGCCCAGTGGCAGCTGCTCACCACCATCCGTCATCCAGTTCATGCTACTTTTTAATGTCAATTATAAAGAAAATTGCTCCTCTGGCTTCAGAAGTTTATTTAAATTTCTTCTGCGAAAATTGGTGGCTTTTCAGACTTCATGTCGAAAGCAGTAGAAACAGGCAGACATTGGGAGGCAATGTGTCTGGTGGATTCTTCTAAAAATGAAAGTTCTGTTTTGCTGCTGTTTAGAGACTCAGAAAAAAATAAAAATAAAAAGCAGCTCTAAATCCCCTCCCAAGGTGCCATCCAGATAGACCTGCAGGATGATTCTGTGTGAACAGGGCAGAAGACAGCAAGCCTTACCTTGGTTAGTAGGGGCCCTGCCTGTCCTGAGTGATGTCTTCTCTCTGCCTGGCATGCATGAGGTACCCCAAGCCAGTCCTAGCTCAGGACACCGAAGAAGAGAGCTCAAATACCGAGGAGGAGCACTGAGGGAGAAGGAGAAAGTGCTCGTGCCCTGGCCGCCAAGCTGATGCTGGCATCTTAGTACCATGGATGTGGACGGAGCCAAGGGCATCCCCCTCAGGACCAGTCCCCTGAGAACACAAGGACAACCTGTCCTCAGGGTGCATCCTCCCGCGCTTGCCTGGCAGAGCGGGTGGAGGAAGAGGTAGGCTGTATCTTCCCCATCCCTGCATCCCTTAGAAGCTTCTGTAGCGTGCCATACCTGATAGATACTGAGCAGGTGTTTATGTGCAGAAGAGGAACGCCACCATGCCCATTCAGTTCCACGGGGGACAAAATTCGTGTGTGCTTCCCCTGTCCTTGGGACACAGAGGACTGTGCTGAATATCAGCCCCTCAGAACATCTCTCGTTTCCTGGAAGCTCGGCATGCAGTTGTTAAATATTACATAGTTTGGGGTGGGGGGTGTATTTTTAGGAAGAAACATGTGTTTCTTTTTGATCCTTTGTTTCTTAAAATGTTCGGTGGAGTCGCACATTTCTAGTATGTGTATTTTATGTTACTGTTTTCCCTGTAAAACATTTAATTGAAAATGGCAAGTGGGATAGTTTGAGGTTTTTCCAAGCTTAGGCGTTCAGCTGCAGACCCAGCTCCTGCCAGAGTTTCTGGTTTGGTTCCTGGAAATAGGAGTTTGTTTTCTGAGTCACATACATAGTGATTAGTGGGGAGATGTTCAGTTTTCCTAAAGTAGGAGTGAAGGAAGCATGGGTACCAAAAAGGGGACAGTAGCCTGGGAGTCGTGAATGTTTGTTTTCAAGTCTGACTTCTGTTTAATTCTTGTAAGTGTTTTAAAGAAGAAAGCCTGGCGGAGCAGATCGTTTATTTAACACGAGCAAACACCCCTTTTCTGTACTCTTTTGGTCTTTTTTCCCGGGTGGTTACGCCAGCTCTTTTGAAGACATCGTACACCAGGCAGAGGGCCATTTCTGTTGGAAGAGTTGAGAAGATCCTTGGCTGAGCTTGTATTAGTCACACTCTGATCGGCCGGGCTGAGAGCTGACAAGTTCACTCTCCGTTGCCTTGTGCTCTGTGACTTCAGATCCGTGGTGTCTCAGGGATTTCTGCGCTGGGCCAGCGATGCCCGGAAGAGGAGAGGAGGTGATGGGCTGTGGTAAATGTGAAACTGCATAAGACCTGACGTGATTGCTCATATAGTATATAAATGGAGAAATACCGTCTCTATGATAAGGTAGTTCATCCAGGCAGTTCTTAAGTCCATGCAAGTGCGTTGAATCTTGGACGCTGGGTGGAACCAAAGCTGGAAATCCTGAAATCCCCTCCTGTGCCTCGGATCTGGTTCAGAAACCTATTCCTTAGATGTTTCAAGTTTTGATCAAAACTGGCCTGCGGTTGAAGCAGTCTGTAACTGTGGAAGTTTGTAGCTGGTGTTTGTATGTATCTTAACCCATTTAAGAAGTTCAGTTATTAAGCCCTTCAGAGAACGCATGACGAGGTTGATAGAAAACAAAATCTCAGGAGTACAATGACGCAGCAGAATACATCAAACTATTTTCACTTATTACCATTCACTGGCCATCGTGAGCCCTTCACCAAAGGCAGTGAAGTGTCCATTGCTTCAAATGACAGAGATGCCCGAAGGCACGGGCCGTGCTTGTGGAAGCCGGCAGACTGGTCCACGTGAACAGGGCTCAGTATGTGGGGGTGGAGGGTGAGAACACTTGGAGGCACTTGGGGTGATGGGATGTGGGGTGTGGCTGACCTGCAACCACAGGAGTTCTGGAGCAGCACCAACCATGGGGCCCGCTCCGTGGGCTGAGGTCAGCCTCGGGAGGGGGGGAGCATCAGGGGTGGGGGAGGGGCAGGCACAGTGCAGGATGACAAAGGGCCGTGGCCAGATTGGCTGGAGCTCGCGGTCCCTTGGGGTGACCCTGCGTCAAGGCCAGACCGGGGGTTCTGACTAACACCAGACAGAACCTGGATATGACTCCGTGTGCATGATGAGAAGTCAGGAAAGGCTTGTGAGCAGGATGGTGACCTGGACCAGGCAGGATTTTCAGAAGCTTTACCTGGTCTGGGCAGGTTCTTCACATGGGGAAAGGAGTGTGGCCAGGATGGTTCAGAGGCTCTGGTGGTTGTGCAGGATGCGGGTGCAAAGCTGTGCATAGGCTACAAAGGGGAAAGGGGAGGAGAGACCTCACCAAGCCAAACCCAGCAGTATCCCCAGGGGTAGGGGAGCATGTGGTGTAGGGGTCAAGGGGAGACCAGCAGCTGGGGCAGCTTTCCGAGAGAAACCAGAATCTAGATTCTCACCCCGTATCTTGTGATCTGTGCACATAGAGTTCCTGGCACAATGCCCAGTGCGTAGCGAGTGCTCAGTAAATACCAGTGCCATGATTGACGCCATTTATTCATTCGGTACCACCCAAACCGGGTGGCTCAGATTGATGTGGGTTGGGGTGGTTGGATGTAGAATCCGGCTTACATTCAGGTTTGGAGAAGCATTTGGATCTGGGAGCATCACAGGTGAGAGTACCAGAGTGGAGTGACAGGAAATCAGCAGTGAAGGGAACCTTCTGGAGAGACCAGGCCCACAACCTTCTGTACAGGGCTAGATACTAAACATCTTGTAGACCAGACCACCTCTGCCACCATTACTCGGCTCTGCCATCGTGCATGTAAACAAATGTGCATGGTTGGGTTCCAGTAAAACTTTGTTTACAAAAATAGCTGGTGGGCCAGGTTTGGCCCATCGAGGCGTGAGGACCATGAAGATAGTGAAAACCCTGGGGGGGCGGGCGGGGCGGGTTGCAGGCCGGCACCAGGGTGGTGCAGTCAGTCAAGCGCCCAACTCTTGGTTTTAGCTCAGGTCATGATCTCATGGTTTCATGGGTTCCAGCCCCGTAGGGCTCTGTGCCAGCAGCGTGGACCCTGCTTGGGATGTGCTCTCTCCCCCTGTCTCTCTGCTCCTCCCCTGCTTGTGCTGTCTTTGTCTCTCTCAAAATACATAAACTTTTAAAAAACAAAAAAGAGCTTAGAAAAAAGGAAATCCTGTGTGGGGACAAATGTGGGACACCGACGGTTTAAAAGGCTGGATGGTGTTGGCAAGGAGATGCTGTTGGCACAGCTGTGGAGTTGGCCCAGCAAGAGCTTGGGGCCTGAGCTAAGGGGCCGAGGAGGAAGGAGGAGGAAGAAACTCGCAGGTACATTCTGAGCATGAAAATGGCCCAGAAGGACAAACCATGAAGTCACTTTGTGTATAAATGCACACAGCCTCTCCTGGGAGAGCTCTGGGGACCCTAGATTCCCATCCGTCCTCAGCATGGGCAGTGATGGGCCCCAAACTGTCTGGGGTGAAAGGGCTCTCTGGCAAAGCCGGGCAGGGCAGAAGCAAGTTACGTCCCGGTGTCTGTACACAAAAATGAGTAAATATTCACAATGCAATATTAACACACCAGCAAAAAACCAAGCTGCCTATAGGATTCTAGTTTCTGATGGATTATTTTTGTACCTGCACCTGTCACGTGGTCTCCTAAGCGTGAACAAACCCGAGACAGTAAGAGAGCCAGAACAGATGTGAACAGTCTTTTTTTTTTTTTAATGTGGTAGCATTTTTTATTTTAAGGTGAGACTAAGGCTATTAATTCTTCCCATTTTTATTTAGTCTTACTATAATTTCTTCTCACTTGCATCCTGAGCAACTACCAAACCTTGCTAACTAAGTCTTGCATAAAGAGAGGATATAACTTGTTAGGAGGAGTAATTTCAAGCCATTTGTTCCATTTTTATCAGCACTAAATAATACCTTTTAACCTCCTATCGGGATGAGGGTAAGAATGCCAGATAAAATACAGGATGCCCAATTAAATTTGTGTTTCAGATAAACAATGAATCATTTTTTTAGTGTAAGTATTATGAAAAATTGTGTTGATTTGAAATTCAAATTTAACTAGGTGACCTGTATTTTTCATTTCTCAACTCGAGTATAGTTGAGACACAGCGTTACATTAGTTTTAGGCATACCACATAGTGATTCGACATCTCGGTACCTGAATCCGCACTCACAACAGCGTAGGTCGCCTCTGTCACCATACGACACCATCCCTGGGCCACTGACTGTATTCTCTGTGCTGTACCTTTTATTCCCACGACTTACTTGGTAACTGGAAGCTGGTACCTCCCCTTTGCCCATTTTGTCTGAGCGCCCACCCGTCTGGCAACCATCAGTTTGTTCTCGGTGGTTTTAGGTCTGATTCCGCTTTTGTTTATTCGTTTGTTTGTTTTGTTTTAGGTTCTACATGTGAGTGAAATCATATGGTATTTGTCTTTCTCAGTCTGACTTCACTTAGCATAATACCTTCCAGGCCCATCCATGTTGATGCAAATGGCAGACCTCCTATTTCTATGATTAATATTCCTTTGTATGTATACACCGCATTCTCTTTATCCATTCATCTGCAGATGGCCATTTCGATTGCTTCAGTGTCTTGGCTATCGGAAATAATGTTGCAGCAAGTATGGGGAGGTGCATATATCTTTTCAGATTAGTGTTTTCATTTACCCCGTAGTGGTGTTCCTGGATCATATGGTAGTTCCATTTTTAATCTTTTGAGGAACCTCTATCCTGTCTTTCACAGTGGCCGCACCAGCTTGCATTCCCACCAACAGTGCAGGAGGCTTCCTCTTTCTCCACACCCTCACCAACACTTGTTGTTTCCTGTGTTTTTGATTCGAGCTATTCTGACAGGCGTGAGGTGGTATCTCTTTGTGGTTTTGATTTCCATGTTCTTGATGGGCCATTTTTTAATCAGATTGTTTTAGCGTTGAGTTGTATTAGTCCTTTATACATTTTGCATACTAACCCCTTATCAGATATGCCATTTGCAAATGTCTTCTCCCACTCAATAGCTTACCTTTTCGTTTGGTTGATGTTTCTTTCACTGTGTGAAAGCTTTTTATTTTGATATAGTCCCATTAGTTTATTTTTGCTTTTGTTTCCCTTGACTTGGGAGACATATCTAGGAAAATGTTGCTATGGCTGATGTCAGAGACATTACTGCCTGTGCTCTCTTCTAGGATTGTAATGGTCTCGCATCTCACGTGTAGGTCTTTAATTCATTTTTAATTTATTTTTGTGTGTGGTTGTAAGAAAGTGATCCAGTTTCATTCTTTTGCATGTAGCTGCCCAGTTTTCCCAACACCATTTTGTTGAAGAGACTGTCTTTTTCCTACTTTTTCCTACTTTTTCCTGTGTATTCTTGCCTTCTTTGTCAAAGATTGACCATACAAGCATGGGCATACTTCTGAGCTCTCTGTTCTGTTCCATTGATCTGTGTGTCTCTTTTTGTGCCAGTACCATACTGTTTTGATGACTACAGCTTTGTAGTATATCTTGCAGTCTGGAGTTAACGATACCTCCAGCTTTGTTGTTTTTTTTTTCTCAAGATTGCTATAGCTATTTGGGACATTTTGTGGTTCCAAATAAATTTTAGGATTCTAGTTCTATGAAAAATGCCGTTGATATTTTGATAGGGATTACATTGAATCTGTAGATTGCTTTGGTTAGTATGGATGTTTTAACAAAATTCTTCCCTTCTGTGAGCATAGAATATATTTACATTTGTGTCATCGTCAGTGTTTTATGGTTTTCAGAGTACAGGTTCTTCACCTCCGTGGTTAAGTTTACTTCTAAGTATTTTATTATTATTGGTTCAGTTGTAAATGGAATTGTTTTTTTAATTTCTCTTTCTGCTACTTAGTCATTAGTGTAAAGAAACGCTGTCAATTTCCATATGTTAATTTTGTATCCTGCAGCTTTACTGAATTCACTTATTGTAATAGTTTTTTGGTGGAGTCTTAATGGTTTTCTACGTATAGTATCATGTCATCTGCAAATAGTGGAAGTTTAACTTCTTCCTTACCAGTGTGGATGCCTTTCATTCTTTTCTCTTGTCTGATTGCTGTGCTGGGACTTCTAGTACTATGCTGAATAAAAGTGGCAAGAGTAGACATCCTTATCTTGTTCCTAATCTTAGAGGAAAAGCTCTCAGTCTTTCACCATTGAGATGTTAGCTGTGGATTTTTATCATGGATAGAAGTTGGTTATGCTGAGGCATGTTCCCTCTAAATCCACTTTGTTGAGAGTTTTTTTCTGCATCTATTGAGATGATCATATGATTTTTATCCTTCGTTTGTTGGTGTGGTATATCACATTAATTGATTTGCAAATATTGAACCATCCTCGTATCCCTGGAATAAATCCCACTTGATCATGGTGAGTCAGCTGTTTAAAGTATTGTTAAATGGAGCTTACTAATATTTTGTTGAGGATTTTTCTGTTTGTGTTCATCAGAGATATTGGCTTGTAGTTTGTGTGTTTGTGTGTGGCATCTTTATCTGGTTTGGGTGTCAGGATAACACTGGCCTCACTGAATGTATTTGGATGCTTTCCTTCCTCCTCCATTTTGGAATAGTTTGAGGAGAGTAGGTATTACCTCTTCTGTAAGTGTTTGGTAAAATTCACCTGTGAATCCGTCTGGTCCTGGACTTTTATTTTTTTGGTAGTTTTATAATTAACAATTCAATTTCATAAGTAGTAACTGGTCAGTTCAGATTTGTATTCCTTATTGATTTAGTTTTGGAAGATTATAACGTCTCTAAGAATTTATCCATTTATTATAGGCTTCCCAGTGTTGGCATATAATTTTTCATAATATTCTATTATAATTCTTTGTATCTCTGTAGTGTCTGTTCTCTTTCATTTCTGATTTTATTAATTTGAGTCCTTTCTCTTTTCTTTTTTTGATGAGTCTAAGGGTTTATCAATTTTGTTTATCTTTTCAAAGAACCATTTCTTGATTTTCTTCTATTGTTTTTTGTCTCTGTGTCATTTATTTCTGCTCTGCTCTTTATTGTTTCCTTCCTTCTGCTCACCTTGGGCTTTGTTCCTTTTTAGTTACTTTAGTTGTAGGTTTAGGTTGTTTGAGCTTTTTCTTGTTTCTGGAGGTAGACTTGTATCATTATCTGTTTCCCTCCTGGACCTGCTTTTCCTGTGTCCCAAAGATTATGTACTGTTGTATTTTCATTTTCATTTGTCTCCATGTGTTTTTTAATTTCTCTGATTTCATTATTGACCTATTGGTTGTTTGGTAGCATGTTGTTTGGCCTCCACATGTTTGTGTTTTTCCAGTTGTTGTTTTTGTCTGTATGTGATTGATTTCTAGTTGTATACCATTGTGGCTAGAAAAGATGCATGCATGGTATGATTTCCATCTTCTTGAATTTATTGAGGCTTGTTTTGTGACCTAGCGTACGTTCTATTCTGGAGAATGTTTTCGTGTGTACTTGAAATGAGGAGAATGTTTCATGTGTACTTGAATGTAGTTGGAACATTCTGTATATTTCTGAGCATCTGGTCTAATGTGTCATTTAAAAAGACACTGTTTTGGGGCGCCTGGGTGGCTCAGTCGGTTGAGCGTCTGACTTCCGCTCAGGTCACGATCTCGCAGTCCGTGAGTTCGAGCCCCACGTCGGGCTCTGGGCTGATGGCTTGGAGCCTGGAGCCTGCTTCCGATTCTGTGTCTCCCTCTCTCTCTGCCCTCCCCCATTCATGCTCTGTCTCTCTCTGTCTCAAAAATAAATAAACATTAAAAAAAAAAAAAAAAAAGACACTGTTTCTTGGGGCACCTGGATGGCTCAGTCAGTTAAGTGTCCAACTTTGGCTCAGGTCATGATCTCACAGTTCACAAGTTCGAGCCCCGCATCAGGCCCTGTGCTGACTACTCAGAGTCTAGAGCTGCTTCAGATTCTGTCTCCCTCTCTCTCTGCCCCTCCCCTGCTTGCACGCTCTCATGCACTCCTCTGTCTCTCTGTCAAGAATAAATAAACATCAAAAAAATAAAATAAAATAAAGACACTGTTTCTTTATTGATCGTGTTAGATGATCTAGCCATTGATGTAAATGGAGTGTTAAAGTCCCCTTCCTTCTATTATTGTGTTACCATCCATTTCTTCCTCTGTCAGTTATTATTGGCTTTATGTATTTAGGTGTTCCAATGTTGGGTGCATAGATATTTAAAATTGTTAGATCTCCTTGTTTGATCCCTTTACCATTATGTAATACCCTTCTCGGTGTCTTGTTACCATCTTTGTTTTAAAGTCTATTTTGTCCGATACAAGTATTGCTACCCTGGCTTTTTTTCACTCCCATGTGCATGATAAATGTTTTTCCATCTCTTCACTTTCAGTCTGTATGTATCTTTAGGGCCAACCTTAGTCTCTCTTAGACAGCATATACATGGGTCTTATTTTTCAATCCACCTCTCCCAACCCCTGTGTCTTTTAATTAGAGCATTTAGGCCATTTACATTTAAAGTAATGACCAATAGGTATGTACTTATTGCCATTTTGTTAATTGTTTTCTGGTTGATTTTGTTGTTCTTCTCTCTTGCTTTCTTCTCTTGATCTCTTTTTTTGTGATTGATGAGTCTCTGTCATGTTTGGCTTTCTTTCTATTTTTTGTGCATCTGTTATAGGTTTGGGATTTGCTGTTAGCATGAGGTTCATATATAACATCCTAAGTATATAGCAGTTTATGTTAAGTTGATGGTCATTTAATGAACACACAGTCTTAACCTGGGCTCCTCAAGAGGAGTCTGAATTTCCAAGCACCTATGAGTTCTGTGAGATTTCAGAATTTATGTTTACATTGCAATTAGAATCTTTAAGAATAAACATTCCACTATATATGAAGGTTAAATGCTTCTTCTGTAGAATTAATTCCCCAGTGGGAGATGTTTCCACAAACAAGACTTTACTTTTTCAAGTTACTGTTTGTTTCAAACTCTTGAGTATTTGAGAATCCTTAGAAAAGAAAAGGATCCCCTAATTATTCAGGCCTGAGACTCCAGCTAAAGCGGAGGACTTAAATTCAGAATGGAGCCAACTGAGAGGCCTCCAAGCCTCCACAGGCATGCTGTTGTGGATGCAGAGAAGGACGCCTGTACTGAGCAAGGCTTAGTTCTGGGAGGGAGCTAGCAATTTGGGACCAGAGAACAGGAGAGAGACCAGAACATTAACAATTCTGTTGTATTTGTGGTTGGCACAGTGATGCAGCCCGGAGGCCCATTGTCTAACCTTGGGGATTGGGTGACACTACATGGGGCAGCAGAGAGGAAACAGGCTCTCCCCTCAAGCTCCCACCAGAAATGGTCTCAGCAGGGTCTTGTCTCTTTGTCCCCCTTTGCTCTTCTCAAGCTCAGGGTGGAGGCGTTCAGGGGTCACATCAAGGGTTAGTGCTCTGAAGTGCCACCCCGGCTCCAGAGGCTTTATTTGCAGGGCCCCTTCTCTCATCCTGGCAGTCAGAACACCTGTAAATAAATGCTGCTTTGTTTTTGCTGGAAAACCCTGTGACGCCCCCTTCTCTCTTCCCCTGGGAGGGCTGTGAACCGGGTCCAGGCGCGGAGCTTACGGTCCACAGACCCGCCTGCCTGCAAGTGTGACAGCCTCCCAGAGGGCTGTATTGATTTTTTTAAGAGGAGGAAAAAGGCATATAAAATTGGACTTTCCAGCCTTCTTTGAGTAGAAAGTGGTGCTTCCTAAAGGGAATTTTAATTGGCTGGCTTTGCAGCTAAAATGCTTTCTGCCCCTTTCTTTCTCCTCTTCACCCTGCCTCCATTCATCCTGTTAGACACCCCCTAAGCCCGTTTGCTTTTACTTCCTGCTCTTGAACATTAAGTGGGTACTTCATTGGCGGACTTCTGATTGGGAGACCTCGGGTGTTGCTAAGTTGGAGCGCCCTGGAAGGAAAGCAGAAGATGCTGGGGTAGCAGCCAGCTCGCAGAACGAGGGGGGTGGGAAATGGCATCTGCTCTTTGCTGCTCAGAGTGAATCATCCTTCAAATTGAAAATCTTGATTTCTGGTGCCAGTGACAATACTTGTTGAAGAAGTACAAATGTTTTCTGCTGCTTGTAATCTACTTCTTGCAAATATTAGTACTCTGGAAAAAAGATTTATTTTAATAATGTGAGTTTTAGGTTTTTTTTTTTCTGTAGTTAACATTGTTTTATTACCCTATATCCTTGCCAGAAAGCACATTTTAAGAGTTTCAATTCAAAATTAAATATGACCTCAGTGTTTTAAAATACAATTACATTAACTGTCCATTTAATAGTTGCTTAAGATTTTTTTGGCCACTAATGTATAGTCAATATACTTGTCTGATATTAAACGCAGGGTTTTCAGCTCTGCTCACCAGCTAACGTGTTCCAGCTGCAACAATAAATAGGAGAAGCGAAGGCTTTCTGAGAAAGTGAGCTACGGAAAGTTGTTGCCAGAGGAAACTGCAGTGCTGTCTTCCATCATAAGCGACACTTTTCTTTAAAAACTCCATTGTGTTTGAAAATAGGGAACTATCTATTATTTAGAACTGTACAGACCAATTTACAAGACAGGTAATTTAGTGGCAGGATTATTTATTAATGAGCCCAGTACACAAGTTAATGGGACTAAACCCTGTGGAGGTCAGTCTTCCTATAACACATGCCTTTTGGAGCGAAAAGAGGTGGTGTCTTCAGAACATTGAGTTATTATTTTAGTATTTAAATTAAGACACCTTCCCTTGCTAAGATGCGATTTTTTTTTTTCTGAATTGCATCACAACAAAGTCATCTAGATGCTGTATGGAGATCAATTTTGTCAACCATATTAGGGGTGGGTGTGTTTTAGTCCTGTAAGTACCTAAGGCGTGAGAACCTGGAGAAGGGGCCGTAGCTTTCCATGCTCAGGCACGTGCCGCCTTCCCCGCCACATGCTTTGTCTCTGGGATGCTCCGCCCCACTGTTCACCAGATCTTCCAGAATTCCCAGTCACCGTGGCAGGGGCACTCATGTTCCTGCTTCCCGAAAGTGGGTTTCCTTCTTATGCCTGTATTCCCCCAGAATTGATCAGAAGGCAGTGACTGCAGGGGGTCTGCTGGTGTCCCCTGCATGTCATGGGGGAGGGCGGGGCCACAGACTTCTCCCCCACGAGGACCCTCTTCCCTCTTTCTATGGCGACCTGATGAGCTGCTCTTGGGAGACTGAAAAACCTCACGGAGAAAGGAGGGGCAGCACAGGTGGCCTTCCTCGCATGTGTGCAATTGCTGGAATTCAACACCTATCAGTAGTCAAGGAATGAAGTATTCGCTGTTGAATTTCATTTTTCTTGTGTTTCATCTCGTTATACAGTTGATTGCCTTATAGCAGGAGTGGGGAATGCCGTGAAGAAAGCCCACTTAGTTTTGTGTCTTCAAATCTGAAACACTTCCAGGTTTTGACTGTGGAGTCCTATCAAAGTAAGCAGAATTGGAAGTGATGCCCAGTCCCTGGGCTTTAACAAACTTTGTTACTCAGCATTCTGCTACAAAATCTGAAAAGGCAGAGAAATGCAGCTCTCGCTGTTTAGAAGAGCTAAACAGTGGGTTTTTCTTCCCTCCCCCCTGCCCCCGGGGAATGTTTTCGGCAAATTATTCATTGGAAAAACGAAACATGAACTGCAGGTGTTTCACAGCGCGTGTGCCGTGGTGGCCGTGTTCTCACCATTGCATCTTGTCCACCCACTCGTTCAGCAGGCAGATCCTGAGCACCAGCACTGTGCCAGATTGGACCCCAGGGCTGGGAGGCAGAGTTGGGATCAGCTCCACGACAACGCACGGCTCTTCAGCCAAAGACCTCAAGCAGCCTTTGTGGGGAGCCCACCCATCTGACTTCTTCATGCAGCCTAGACTGACATCTGCCCATTGCAAACCAGCCTGCCCTGCTGGTTTGCCAAGCCACGTGAGAACCATAACGTGGCTTTTATCACCCTGGTCCTTGCTTCCAGAGGGTTGAGTGTAGGGAAGATGGTGAGCCTGGGACATTCTAAGGCCTAGACTGCTTACCTGTATAAAGGAATGTTGTGTGGAATGGTCGTCGAGGCATTTAAACGTAAACATGGACTTCCTTTGAGGGTGTAGACCAGTGATGCCCAGCGGGCTGCTCCCAAAGACCCAAGACCCTACAGTGTGGACACTCCGTCCGTCTTCCGGGAAGTGTCTAGTATATAACAGAACTAGATTTAACACTTAGATTCCCATTGTCCTCGAATTGATAGGGCAGTGGGCCAAGGTTGTAGTCTTACGGATTAGGGAGAACTTTATAGAAGTTACCTAAACATAAAAGAATAAATCCAAATGCTATATAGGATATATGCTATCAAGAATAGAGCATGTGAACATAAGGACTTTTCCTTATAAGGGGTGACTACTCATTTCCATTTCAGAGATGATCTGGAATACTGTGACTTCAAGGAGGTGGTACAGAGGTTAAGGTCTTTGGAATCAGACTTTAATTCAAGTTCTGGTTGCATCCCTCATGCATTGATTAAGTTATTATCACAAGACTTCTGGACTTAGTTTCATCTTCTGGAACATAGAGATAATATCTCCCTTAGGGGTTATTGGGAGGAATAAATATGGAATAGTTGTTTTTTTTTTTTAATTAAATACCTCACACGTGGTAGGCACTCAGTAAATAGCAGCTATGAAATTTTATGCAAGTGTTTTCCTTGACTTGTTTCCCTATAGTTGGTCCTCACCTTTATTCAGTGGACCCCTCGTTTCCAAAATGTCATATCATGTAATGGAGGTCTGACAGTGAGACATTCTCTCAACTGGGACTTCTGTATTCAGTTGCCTTGACTCTGGCTGACCTTGACTGAGAGAGTGGGGTATTAGATTGCATGGTAGAAAGCCAGTCATCTTGGGGCGCCTGGGTGGCTCAGTCGGTTAAGTGCCAACTTTGGCTCAGGTCATGATCTCATGATTTGTGAGTTCGAGCCCCGCGTCAGGCTCTGTGCCGACAGCTCAGAGCCTGGAGCCTGCTTCGGATTCTGTGCCTCCCTCTCTCTCTGCTCCTTCCCTACTCATGCTCTGTCTCTGTCTCTCAAAAAAATAAATAAACATTGAAAGCAAGCAAGCAAGCAAGCCTGACAGTCAGTCATCTTTGCCCATCTTAACTATGGCCCTGAGAGTTTCCAGTTCTCATGCTACTTTCTTTTTTCTCTTCACAGTTGTGTGTTTTAGGGAGCAAAGGCCCTCTCACTGATGGTTCAGTTCTGTGTCCCTAAAATCTTATATCCCAGAGCCAGCCCTTGTTTGAAACCTATGTCTTTTTCCTTAGGTGTCCTTGCAAAACTTTAATGGCACAGAGCAGTTAGTACATGTAATGACCTTCTGCACTATCATTCTGTCGTTTGGGCACAGACATCGATTTTGCTTATCTTGGCATGTGAAGGAAGGAGTCTGATTCCTCTCTTTGTCTCCTGAGCCTGCAGTGGCACACACCCTCAGCAGAGCGGAGCAAGGCCACACAGAGTCTTTGAGGGCACTGGAAGGGGCACCTGTAGAGAGTGTGCGGGTTGGCTCAGCAGAGAGAGACCAGACTGTGGAGGACACTCAGAACAGGTGGCTGCTGCCCTGGGCCACATGCATTATGAAGTCAGCCTGGCGGATGCTTGCGGTTGACCAGATGCCCCATTATGAAATCTCCATGTGAATGTGAGGTTTCTATAATTTTCGTCTGTGGACCAATTCATTATTTGTCCCTTCTTTACCGGGAGTGTAGAGAATTACTGAATAATGCAAAGTTACCTAACCCTAAAGATCCTGTGGGGGGAAAAAAGTGCCCATAAGGGAGTACCAATAATTTGATGAGACCGGTGGAAATGACTCTTTAAAAATTGTGTATTTTTATGGGTATTTTTCAACAAATGTACTAAATTTATTCTTGACAATTGTAATCTACCTACCTAACAATTTGATGAGAACTCTTTATTCCTCTTTCGTGTTAGCTGTTCCTTTTTTAAACTATTTCATTGCTACTGTATAAACATTTTATTTATAGGAAGCTAAATTAAGCTGGGAAAGAGGAGTCTACCTCTGGTGTGTGAAATGTTGGAAAGTGCTTTGTTCCCTGCTTCAGTGGCAAAAAGCAAATGCAACATAGACATAAGGCTATTTGAACTCTTTATTTGCCACATTTACAATATTAATAACAGCGTTTCCAGAAGTTGTCACATCAAGTAAAAGATCTTCATTCCAGGCTGTCTTTTGGGGCCAAATTGAGACTGGATGCATGCATTTAATAAATTGTAGTCTCAAGTAGTCATTTTTGTAAATAATTAGTTTCAGTGAAAGAATAAGTTAGCATATTGTATGCATCTAATGTTGCAAATGTACATACAGCAAACTTTGCTATTAATCAACAGTCAAGCACCGCAAGTGGGGTCTCATACATAATGAATTGTGCTTAAGCCTCATGGGTTTCTTGATAGAAAAATAAAAGAAAACACAAGTGTAGTAAGCTTTTGAATAAAATTTAACTAGATTGCTCTGCATCCTGTAATTGTTTTGGAATCATTAGGGACCTGATAATTCATCCGTAGTTTTGGGGTGTTTTTATCTTCATCTGTCAAATAGGAGAGATTTTAATGGTATGTTAAAGTGTTGATAAAATACAGTTTTCCTTTTAACAATTTGAACGTTTAGGGGAGAAAGTAAATAGGCTTTTTTAAGGCGTTCTAGTCTGCCAAGTGTACTCTTTAAATTGTGTTTTAAAAATGTTTTATTGCTTATGCATTTAAGAATCATTTACAAAAGGGAAAAAAAGTATGTAGTTCTTATGACATGTACCCTGTACGAGGAGGAGTTGAAAACTTACATAGAACTTTCTGGTTGGGGAGAGTGTTTTCAGATACCACCGTGAATTCCTCTGTGGTCGTGTTTAGGTTCTGACATGAATTCGAACCCCAGATTTTGAGGGCTTAGGATGCCCATTAAAAACTGATATCCAGTTTAAGCAACATACCTGTGACCACCCAGAAAGTGAGTAAATTGGGGCCCCGTTAAGTTTTACTGCCTCTTCCTCCTTCTATTGTTGACCTTGGGACGTGAACCGTTGGTGGCCTCTGATAGGATCGTAAATGTAGAATTCGTTTTGGGGGGTGTGCGATCGTGGGGTGGAAGGCATAAAGGCAAGGAGCAGGATTTATGTCCGTCTTTGTTACGAACCACACAGTAAAAGCTCAGCAAGGGTTTGCAGAGCACCTGTCAGTGTGCCAGCCAGCCCCTCCTGCAGAGATGGTGGAAATACCCCCTTCCCCACGAAGCCGTCCTCTTCACTTCCGTCTGGGCTCGGAACGGGCTCCCTTCGCCCCGGTTTCCCCCTGTTGTATGGTAGCATGTCTCTTCGTCTCATAGGGAATGATCTGTGAAAACAGAAAGTAAAACCTAGTACGTGAGAGTCAGTCCTTAAGCCCATGTGTTATGAGCAGTAGCAGCCCTTATCCCTGTTAAAATGAACAAATGTGTAAATGTGTCTCCCGTTTGTTATGTAAACTTCAGTATGTTGCTGATACTGCACGTCTGTATTCACTCTTCTCTTTGTCCCTTCACTACATAGTGCTGTTAGGGCAGCAGGAGAAATCCAGGAGCTGGCATCCAGACCGTCAGACGGGTGCCGGGCGCACACAGTGCCCTCCAGGAGCCGCGCCGCTGGGTGAGCCCATCGGTGGGCCTCTGTCCTTTGTCTTTGACTCCGTCCTGCTGTTTGAGACCAGTGTTTCTGAGTACCAGCATCAGCACTCTGATTCCCCCCTTCCTCTTTTCTTCCTAGTTTAGAAGTTGAAATAGTCGCGCAGACTCCCACCGTACACACCCTCCTGGTGGTGTTTCCCAACAGCTGCTGGCCACCAGGCCACGTCACGGGGCCATCGCTTGCATTGTCCATTCATTGGAGGGCATCAGGGAGGGAAGGGCTCCTTGGGGGCATCAGGGAAACATGGGGTTGTCCAGAAGGCAGAGTGGAAAGAAAGCTGCTGACACCAACTCCGTGTTCTACCTCCGCGTTCTTCCTTCTCCGCCTGCTTGGGCTACAAACACTGCGTTCGTATTCCTGTCAATAAGCCATCGTGCCTAATGGATCCTCGATAATCGCTTGAATGGAATCAAGACGTGAAATTCACTTGGAGTACAGAGTTTAAAATCTTTATTCAGCCTCGGTTTTGCAAAAATCTGTTTTGATGGTAGGTGGCACAATTTATGTCCCGTCTTCAATCCTGCCACTAGAAGCAAAGCATCAGAGCTTTAACAGGAAGGTATGATTGGATGCGGGGCAAATGCATCAGACACAAGCACAGGAGAGTCTGCTAGAGATCTGTTAACTTAGACCTCATAGTACATTTTCCAGTGATATTTAGCAGCATGGTTTAAAGTCCCCTCTGTTGCAGATTTAAAGTTTTGCTGAAGACGCGTGCCTTCCTGGGACTATGGGGTCTGGCGCTCTACTCTGGAGTCCGCACTGTGTCCTGGAAGACAGACAAGGGGAGATTTGCTTATCTGGCTCGGCTTGGAAAATGCTTCTCATCGTAAGGGTGTCTAAAATGCCATACGTGGCCAAGGCCCTGGACTCCTCCTCCCACAACAAGTCGTACCGGGCATCTGTGTGCCTCCACACAGACTAATCTCTCAGCCTTGCCAACGGACACGACCTGGGTCAACTCCTGCCGAATTCCACGTGAACTCCAAGGGCTACGTGTCTTCAGGGCTCTAAGGTCGGAGCTCTTTTCTTGGGTGAGCCTCCAACGTCACCAGTTAATGTTCCCAAACTGTAAGACTCCGTTTCATCCTGTGAAGACAGAGATGTTGGAAAAGTACTGGGGTCAAAAAGAGAGGTTTCCGAACGCCCAGCAGTCCGCCCCCTGGGTGTAGCTAATGCCGCTAATCAGATGCGAGTAGCTTAGAACTTTTGGCCTGTTTTCTTACATCAAATGGGATTTAAGCCAAGTACATGACATTTTAATGTCTTCGGGAAGTAGAATTCATTCAGAAACGGAGATTTAGTGATTCTTTACTACCGGCAGAGTCTTGAGGCGCCCCCAGACCTGAATACCCAAATCTCCTGCCAGGCTGGTTGAGTTTTAAAGTATTGAGCGAACTGGTGACGGGGAAGACAGCGGGAGCCGAGCTGTCAGGACGGCTCTGTCAGGTTTCCTCGTGTCGTGCCAGCACTTGATGCAGCCTCAGACCTTGAGCGCGGCTGTCTAGCACCCAGGCCGGCCTGGCGCGCTTCACCCACTGCAGGCGGTGGGTTCTGGGCTCCGCAGCTGCTGCCCCCCCTCCCCCCCCCCCAGCCCAGGGTGTGTGACCCGGCTGAGGGGGCCACAGCGGATGGGAAGCGCCAACTCGGGCTTCCCGTGTGGCAGGTGGACCGCTAAGAAACCCGTCCACTGGGGCCATTTCACGTAAACTTGGTCCACTCCCCTTGTGTCCCCCCTGCCTCTGGTGGGATGCTGCCTCTATCCCCTCGCTTTCTAATTGAAATCCGTGTCTGGAAACGCGAGCTTCGTGGCAGGCGGGAAGGGCAGTCCTCCCTTGAAGACCACATAGGCTCCTGTGTGGAATGCTGTGAAGCGACGGGCCCTCCCTTAATGCATGGCGGTAAGGCATCACTGCCTGCTTTATTAAAGACACTTCAGAAGTTCATCATGGAGCGCTTCACACTTTTTCCGTGTCCTGATTTGGCTTGAAGGACAAACCTGAGATCTGAAATAGTTTAACGCCAGAACGTCCTTCCTCCAAGCCCCAGAAGGGAAGGGGTCGGGGCTGCCTCTTCAAACGGGGCAGGAGTCCGGGAGAACTTCGCATGGGGCTTTCTCTCTGACCGGGGTTCCAGGAGCTTCCCCAGAAGGCCACACACTGTTGTCCTGGGATCGCCAGCAGTTGCCTCGTTCTGGAAGAGACCCTTAAGCCAAACGACACGTGGTTTTATGTTTGCCTGTGTCATGGTGTGCCCGGTGCTGTCCACTGTCCTGCGTATGACTCAACAAAGCCAAATTCATTTGTCAGCCGCTAGCCAGCCCTCTCATGCCAGGTTTAAAAAAACAAACAAACAAACAACAAAAAAACAGGAGAGAAGGAGAAGGGCTCCAGTGTCCCTGCATTTGCCTCTGGGTGACTCTTACTGATAATACGTGACTGTGAATAAAGAGTGACTGTGACGTGGCCCCTTTCTGCCCTCTCCCAGCCGACAGCAGGTCAGGGCCCTGTCTGTGCTGCAGCGCTGGCTTCCCGGCCCTCGGTCTGGGCTCCCATGCGCCGGTGCTCGCCCGTAATCAGTGGGGCTTCAGGGCTGGTCGATAGGGAAGCCTGGAGAGACTCCTCCCTAATAAGTGCTGCCGTCACACCGCGGCTCGCGCAGGGGCAAGCGAAGCGAGGCTGGAGGGGAGGGCAGGGCAGAGAATAAATTTCGTTTTATTGTAGAAATGGAAATTTGTGTCATGGCTTTAAAAATCTGGTTTTATGTGTGTGTTTAATGCCATTCATTTTAAATGTAGTATCATAAATCCTTGCTTCAGAATCAAAGCTGTTTAATTACATTTCACCCATGAATAGTTACCTAATGCCAATAGAGAAAGAGTTAAAAAGGAGAACTACAGAGTAAATCAGAGGTTGAGATCTTTAGCACAAGCATAAAAAATCAATTTAAGATGAATTTTACTACTATAAAAATTCTTCAAATATCCTTTTAGGAGCGGGAAATGCTAGTAGGAACACAGCTACCAGTCTAGTCCCTCAGCAATGTGGAGGGAGCGACGACCAGCCTGGCCCCTTCCCCTGAGGGCCAGACACCCCCGTTTCGCTCCGGGGCCTCCGAGCATGGAGTTGTAACTCTTGGAGCAAAGCAGGTCGCTAGTGGGTGCAGAGGACCCCCGCCTTATGTGATGTAGGCCCCCTGACCCAGGGAACCCCATTTGCCACGTGTGTGATGGCCGAGCACACCCCACGAGCCCTGAGAGCATCTGTGGCCCGTGAGGGGCTGGCCTCGGCCGGCCCCAGTCTGGCCATGGAGATGCTGGGTGCGTGTGGGGCACTGTGGGCTCTTGATGCAGCCCCGGCCCCTCTCCTGCTTCCTCTGGACCGAAGCCACCCACGGGCTGAGGGTGGGGACGTGGGCACCTCAGCCCTGCTCACCCCCTGTGTGACCAGGTGTCACCTGCAGATGGCCTCCTGCTCGCGGCCTTAGCCACAAAGCTGCCCCCTGGACGGTGCCAGCTGTGTCGGGAGGGAGGCCTGGCTCATCCTCGGTGGACCTGTCTCCTGTCCCCCCCCCCCCCACCCCGGGAGCAGGATGGAACAGCACGAGACACTCTTGCCCATCTTTACTTTCCAGTATCATCAGCTTATCAGCAAGGAAGGAACAGTGGGAGAACAGAGGGACTGGAATAACGTTTAAGCCAAGCGCAAGTGCAGGAAGGTCCACTCCTTCCCTGACCGGAGGTCCTAACAGAGAAAGGAGTCAGGGCAGTGAGGAGATGGGTCTCTCCCCCCAGGGATGTCTCGAGAGGCCCTGGCCCCGCTCCTCTGGCCTCACCGTGCCTGGGGAAGGAGCAGGTCCCATGGGACCCCTCTGCGGAGTTGGGGTCCAGGCCGACCAGAGGTCCGTCCATGTGAGTTCCGGCCCACAGCGAGCTAGCGAGGAGGCCTGGGCCTGTGGCGTCCAGTCGGGAGTCGGCAGGATGGCCGGGCCGTGGCCAGCCCTCTCTGACTGGCCGTCAGGGCAGGCTCAGTTCTATTTGCTGTCCGGTTCCTTCCCCAGCACTGCCCGTGTGTGAGTGCTTAGAAAGCCCTCCCTGATCCACTGTCTGTTCTCTTGTGGAAAAACAGTGTAAAGGGCATTCTGCGCATCCCATCCAGGGAAGCTTATCTCTGGAAAGATCCCAGGACCTCGGTGGAGACCCTCGTTTCCGCAGAATGCCGTGCCTGAGAGACTCGGACTGCAGTGCAGGAGCGTTTGTAAGACGCGCTTCAAGGTCTTTGGCTGCTGCCTGCAGCTTGGAGGGTGAGGTTACACGGGCTTCTGGATCTGCGGTGCCCTGTGCGTGCTGCTGTCCTCACACAGGCCTGGTCCGGCCCGCGCTCCCGGGTGCCGCAGCCACGCTGTCGTCCCTGTGCTGGGCCCCGCGGCCGAGTGGGTGGCGGCCTCTCCGTTCAGACCCTCATAAGGGCGGTGGGTGCGAGGTGAGAAAGGCAGCCCAGAGATTGACACACACGCACCCCCCCAACACGCAGGGAGGGAGACGCGAGGGGTCAGGAAATGTACTGCTTGGACGTACGCCACCCCCAGAGCTTTAGTATCTGAGAATTCTAGATGCCCTCTGCCGTCCAGGCCCAGCAAGCTGCTAGGAAGCCTGCCACCTGTGCTGAGCCTTCGAAGGTGAGGAAGGAGGTCATCAGAAGAAATCAGACTTGGGGCTGGCGCTTTTGTGGGTCTGGGGTCCTAGGAAACTAAAATTGGACCCATCATGAACTCTAGGGCTCAGAAGCACCCAAGTAAAGCCTCTCTGAGAGGATGTTTCCTCGTTCCAACAGAGCCTATCCCAGAGAGTCAGCACCTGCTGAAGGGGAGTCGGCTCTGGGAGGTGCCACAGACAGAAGAATCAGACCCCGAGGGCAAGGAGCAAACTGAAGAGAGCCTAAACAACGTTGGTTTAAGCTTGAGATAAAAGGAAGAAGTGACCATAATGAATGAAGAGGGGGGTTTGGAGGAAGAAAAGTAAGCCAGAAGAGCAGTGTAAGGGGAGTTAGCCTCACGGAACGACCTCCACACAGATTAGACACTTTGAAGCATAAGCGTCAGCAGACTGAAAGCAGACTTGGAGGAAATCCCCCAGAATGCAGCACCAAGTGATAGAAAATCATGAACGTGCTGTTGTTGAAATTCAGTGGGAGGGGCGGGGTGATCAAAATGAAGTTTAATTACTTCAACAGTATTTGTGGAAAATCTTGTTGATGACACGTGGTGATCTGCTTGGTGACCGGGAGATGCGTACGTGCACCTGTTAGTCTCACGAAGGGGCAGTGCACACACCCGCCGGAGCGGCTTCTATGCCGGTCATCCGTGCTCTGTCTTGTCCTGCTTCACCATGGCTACAGACGCTCAGAGCCCTAGGCAGAAGAGCCCGTATACTAAGCTGTTCCTTCCCAGAATCCCCTCTTGTTTTCTAGGATGCGCTGTGTGTCTTAAAGCTGAAGGGGGGAACGTGGCTGGCGGACGTCCCACGCCCTCCTCCGGCGCCCTTTCCCATTGCTGTGCAGCAGTGGGCTTTTACCCATGTGGGTAGAGTAGACGTTTGTTTGCTTTTCACATGTGTGGACGCAGGGCCTAGAGGCTTATTAAGCTCCTGTTACCGCTTTTGCAGAGCCGTGGAGGCCCCCCCTCTTCCTGAGCTGCTCGGCTGTCCAGGGGAAATGACGGCGCCCCTGAAGCAGTGCGTGGCCTGGCTGGATGCCTATTTCCATGAGCCGGCGGCCCTCAAAGACCTCCCCTTGCCTGCGATTCACCATCCCGTTTTCCAGCGAGGTCAGTAACTCCGCCGCCTCCTAGGGTTTCGTTCAGGGAGCTTGACTTATTAACTATCACTTACATCACAGCTCATTTTATCGACTATACTGACTTGGTATTTTTACATCATCTAAACAGAGACAGCATGTGGCCACGCTGTAAGGACAAGAGTTCACGATCTCCACCCATTCCAAATGCTTGTGTTAGTTTTGGCACATGGTCACATAATTCTTGGCAAAGGCAATAAAAATGATGCATGCAGATCGACTCTTAACTCTTGTTGGCTGAAGGGTTTAAATGGGAACACATCTGAATAGCAGTGAATTTTTCAATAAGCTTATTGTTAACTTAAACTATCTGCTTGCCAACAGCACAGAAAATGAGGCTTGTACATGGACAATTAGCCACTTCCATAAACTCGGTTGGTGACATTTACATCAGAGTGGGTAGCCGCATTGTGTCTTCTTGAATAAGTTTTCAGTTTAATTTCTCAAACTTAACCTAGTTTGATATAGTGTCCTTAAAGGATGAATTGAGAACGTATTGCCTAAATGTTGTATGCCAAAGGCACATGGTCTATGGTCACCAAAAACATTTTCCCAGACATTTCCTTTTAAGTTGTTGTTGGGACCTTAATTACAGCAACTAAAATTATTCTAGACATGTGCCAGGGGCTTATTTTACGTAGTGATTTTTTTATATCCGTTTTAATAAAGCGCGTGTATATGTATATACATCTCTGTATAGATGTGTAGACACATATGCTCAGGGGACAAAATTATCCTGAGATTTTAGATAAGGTGCATTTAAAGCAATCTTGAATTTCGAAATGGATGAAACGAGCTTAACGGTATTCTAATAGCTGCCATGATTTTCAGCAAAAAGGAACTTGAAAATGGAGTAGAATTTCCAGGGGCAGTGGATAGAGAAGCCCCTGTGAAGTTGAGCTAACACCTGAGTTGACTAACAAGGTCAGACAAGTGAGCACAGAACACCTTGAGCTTTGTTGCACATAATGAACTGAAATGGTACAGCCGTAATGAACAGGGCCGCCTCTTCACCCCCTGTGTCCTCCGGAACGGTCTTCAGCATGGGTGTGGGAGCTACAGCAAGCCTTTGCCTGTCACTGTGCACACGTCCAGAAACCCTCCCTGGTCTGCATCCTGGATGGGCCCTCAGGGCACGGGGGAGCCTCAGCTGCTCCCCGGTAGCTTGAGCCAACTGGGTGCACGGATGCCGCAGGACACGCGTGTGACCTCTGTGTGCTGCGCGGGCTGAGGAACTCCGGTGTGGTTGGGTTCTGAAGTAGGGGCTTGGGGATCCTGGTGCTCTGAGCTCGTGTGTCCACATCAGCACTCGGGGAGTACTGCTGTGTCGCTAGGGGAAGGAAGAGTTGCCCGACTGGCTTCCCTGCCCTTAAGTCTAATGAATAGTGAGCTGAAATTTAAGGTTTTGAAAGTTTTAGGACGGAAAAATTATAAAGCCAAGACAGGAAGTCTCTATATAATCAAAGGGGCGTTGGGGAGTGAGCTTATTAAATCCTGAGGTCCTGTCCTCAGTGTTTGAAGAGGGTTGGGACTGGCCACACTTATCCTGCCTCCCTGGCCTTGGGCCCCAACGCCCACGGCCTCTGCCCGGCTAACCGGTCACGGTCAGTGACCAGGACGCGCCGGAAGCAGCCGCTGGGGTAAGGATGAAGGCCATCCAAGCCAACCTAGAAGCCTTCTCCGTCGGGCGAGCCCCACAGTGCTGGCGGGCACTTCCAACTGGGGCGAGATCCTCCTAGCCAGCTTTCGGGGAGACAGGGTCCCCTGGGCCAGCCCCGCCTCCCGACAGTTAGTGGTTGCTGCGGGCCGGGATTTCCCACGCCTCGGCATGTGCAAGCCAGGTTTTTCTAATTTAGCTCAATCGCTCACTCCCAGGCAGGGACCAGGTGTGGGGATTTTACGGTTTAAGAGGGGAGGTGGTGGATGGTTATAATACAATTGCTAACACGGAGTTAATTGGCACTAACCCCCAGATGTGGTAACACCCCTTTCTAGCCAGTGGTAGTTGGCTTTGCTCTGTTTCTACTTTGGATCTTGTGGCAACGCTGAAATCATGGCGAGCGGGCGGGTCCCGTGCAAGGAAAATCCTCTGGCAGGCTCAGAGGCTCTGGAAGCTGTGCTTTAACATAAAGAAAGAAACCTTTGCAAACTGGGAGGCATGGGTACATTTCAATATGGAATAAATGCTTTTTTTTTTTTTTTTAACAAATTCTATTTTCTGTGCGTCTTAATTTTTGAACACATTTAACATGGCTTGGCATATCATTTTTCCATCATGGTCTTGCCTCTGAGATTTAGGCCAGGCCTGCCTATTTCAGTGTGTTTTAAAAACATAATCCTGACTGTGGCCACCCTTGCGCTCCAGCCCCCTGACCTGCTCTTCCTCGGGTGCTGGCCTGTGGACCGGGGACCCCTATGCTGCGTCCCGTGGGCCCCTCTCCTGCACGGGCCAGACTGCTTCACCGTTTCAGGCTCGCTGTGAGATGAGTACACCATTCACCATTGGCTCATTTTGTAAGGCGGGTCACACACACACACACACACACACACACACACAGGGTTAAGCATATAAAATTGCCAGTTTTGTAGGTTAAAACTTAACAAATAGTGGAAATTTCACATAGTTCCACTTCTCTTGGAAATCCTCCAAGATTGATTAGTAGTAACAAGTTAATTGTCTGGGTGTTTTGGCCAAGGAACCATGAAGCTGTCTATCCTGACCAGAAGTCTGGAAGTCTCTGTGGCTGCCTTTTTCTGGAGCCGCCACAGATAGGGTGTTTCTCTGTGGGAAGGGAAGGCTGCAGTTACTTGGAGTGAAGTTTGGGGTGCTGTTGAGGGAGTTAGAAGAAAAGCAAGTATTGACTAAGATGCATTCATTTTCTTGGGATATTGTGTTTTTAGTAGAGAGCATTTTCTTTAAAAAAATGGGTTGTTTTTGGAGTTTTGAGGCGTTTTGCCCTTTGCTAATCTGCTTTATTAAAGTATCAGCTTTCGGGGCGCCTGGGTGGCTTGGTCGGTTGAGCGTCCAACTTCGGCTCAGGTCATGATCTCATGGTTCATGAGTTCGAGCCCTGCGTCGGGCTCTGTGCTGACAGCTCAGAGCCTGGAGCCCATTTCAGATTCTATGTCTCCCTCTCTCTCTGACCCTGCCCTGTTCATGCTCTGTCTCTCTCTGTCTCAAAAATAAATAAACATTAAAAAAAATTTTTTTAATTACAAAGAAAATAATACAGTGTCAGCATGATCATTCGCGGTAGCCACTCTGAGGACCAGCAGTCTTGGGGAGCATTTTCAGGAGGTCAGGTGCTCCCTTATCAAGTTCTTGCAAAGGTCAGCTTGGTTTTGAATTCATTTTTCTCCAAGAAATGGTTATTTAACGAAACCATTACTCTCGAAATAAATCTTAATGTTTCTTTTATAATGAAATGTTAAAGTTCTTTCCTGTTAACGTTCTCCAACTTTGTATTTATTTACTAAAAAAAGGTGACTTCTTTGTATAACATGCATCTTTACATCCTTATCTGTCAGTGGCAAAGCAGTTGGGAAAGTAAAAGCTGCACTTTGCCGGAAGCACGATTCACACAGTTCAGGGAGAGCAGCCTTTTGGGCAACTACGACCACCTTTCAGGTTCAGAATGCGCGTGCACGCTTTTTTCCCCTTCTAAGCGCTCCTGTCTGTAGGGGTGCTCTGAGCAGGGGCGGTTGCACAGTCTGCAGGGGGCTGGGCAGCTTCTGCCAGGCTGGGGTGGGGGCTTCCTCCGTGGATGGCCCAGCTGCGCACCGTGGCCCCACATGAGGCAGCCCCACGCTGCGAGCCCGGTGGTATGTGTGGTGGCCCGGGCCCCGCACTGTCCGAGGCAGGGTGAGCCCCGCAGCGTGAGCCCTGCCGTCTGAGCCTGGCGGTGCGGGTGGCGGTGTGAGCCCTATGGCGTGAGCCCTGCCGCGTGCATGGCGCTGTGTGGGGCGTGAACTCTGCAGTGAGAGCCCCGTGGTGTGAGTCCGGTACAAGCCCCGCGGTGCGCGGATGGTGGTGGACCCCAGCTGCTGCTTCCGATGTCGTCTCACAGATGATGGTTTTCAACAGATGAGTTCTGAGTTTTCTTTTCAAAGTGACTGCAATGTTCCCTTTTAAATGAAATATTTAACACTTTAATAATTCCTTCGTCACAGCTATTAGCTCGTAGCTATGAAATCCAGTTGCATGACAGTAGTAAAATCTGCATTTTTTAAACCTGCCGGCGAGGAGTTTTTTTGTAACTTCTCTTACAAAGCCTCGAAAAGGATTGTTGTGTTTGTGTATCTCTGTCGAACACCCTCTTTCCAAGGGGCCTCCTCTGAAAGCCCTGCCAGAGACTTACGGGAAAGGCCCTTCCAGGGTGAATTAATTAATTTCCCCACTATATCCTGGAAGACAGTCCCACTGTGCGGTGTGCCTTCCAGTGGAGGCCGTGTGTGGGTCCTGGAAGGCAGTTGGACAATGAGGAAATGAATGGCATCATTACCTCGAGTCCTTACCAGAGACAGTCCTTTAATATTAAAAATCCATCTCTGAGAGCCAAGCAAGGGCTAATCATGCCAGCGCTCCCCCCACCCACCCCCGCAGCCTTCATGGGGCACAAGGGCTCCTCTGCCCTCCTGCCGTCACTCACGTCCACGAAATGCACAGCACACCCGGCCACCCCAGCCAGGCTGTCTCCCCAGGAAAGAAGGCGCTGAGCCCCCTTCCCGTCCGTGTCCCGGGGCCTGTTTTACTGCCCTTCACCTTTGCTCTTGTGAGTCCTGAACACAGCCCGGGTCCGTCTGCAGAGGGTGCGGCAGGGGAGGGTTTTGTCTCAGCCTCTCCTACACGTACACAGTAGGAGGCAGCTTTGTGCTTTCAGGAAGTTTGGACTGGTATTTTTCCCTGGACTTAAAAAAAAAAAATAGCAAATTAAAGAGAAGATAATAACTAAAATAGGTGATGGCATTTACGGTTTCTGGTTGGTAGCAGTCACTGTTCTCCCGTATTATAAATGCGGCCTTCTAAAAATTGCCGGCCTTGCTACGATATTACCTAGTAGGGCTAGAAGGTTTGTAAACCTTCCAGTGCCCACTTATCGATTAGAACAAGCTAACAACACGGCACTTAAATTAAGTGGGAGAGAAACAGCTGGTGAAAATGTACTTCTTCCAACCCTAGAGCTGCTGAGCTGCTTTTCGGGAGCAGCAGATGTGGAAATCTGGCCCAAGGCCTTCTGAGGCCAGCACTGGGAAAGGTGCGGATCAGTAGCCTGGGAGGAGGGGGTGGCGGGCACCCGGGTCAAGGTCTCGAATCAGGAGCAGCCCCTCCATGTGTGTGGTTTGGAGCCACAAGGAAGAGGGTAAGGGTGGGGGTGTTTATGAACAAAAGTAGGCGTGAACCCTGCACGTAAATGGCGTATGAGAGGTAGAGCGAGCCCTGCAAGTGACCAAGGTTGTGAACGAGCCGCCTTCCTCTTTGGGGACATTTACCCTTTCAGGGCCTGATAATCGGTCCCCATGAACCCCTCCCCACAGCACCAGAAGCCACCATTTTTCTCAAAGCGCATGGTTTCTCCACTGCCCCTTCTGTCTGGCTGTGACACCTTGCTTTCCTGGGACTGTTTCCTGGGGACAGGAAGGAGTGCCCTGCACGGGCTCATCGCGTCTCCTGCCCCCTGTCTGCATATGTGAATATCCACATCGTCTGTAGCTCCACAGCGGAAGCGGTGTTACATGACCGGAATTCTGCATCCACACTGGGGGTTTCTCTGGGTCAGGGGCTCCCAGCCTGAGCAGAAAGGAGCGGCACTTGGCAGGGTAGGTGCTCCCTGGGGGCGCCCGAGGGGTGCTGGCTCTGTGGGCCGTGGCCGTGGTCCTGCTTGCTTCTGGCTCTGTCTGCGGGGGTCCAGCCAGGCCAGCTCGGAAGCAGTCAGCATACTTCACCCTTCGCTCTTCAGCTTGACGGATCGACTGCACTTTGGCATCTTGGTGAATTTCACGGGCCAGAGAGCCTGAGGTTCAGATTATGTCTTAGTTCATCATTTCCTGTTGTATTATGCAGTTTCCTGCCTGGTAATTGTCCTTGGTGTTCGTTTATTCTTTGTACTATGTGACCACATCTTGGATGAGGAGTTTTTAGTGTCAGCAACGATTCATTCAAACAAACAGCTTTGTAAGTTCCTCTCTTACCTCCTGCCCTTCATCTGGGAGCGTGTGTACCAGGATGCTCTAGACTGTTTGTTCGTGTTATGCCTACAATCTCTGTACTTCTCACCCTCCAAAGACACGTCAAAAATCTTAGATATGGGCAAATACAGATACACGCACACACATTTGCGTGTGTGTGTATGTATGTACACATCACACGTATAAGTGTGTGCATCATATACATACATTTCCCCGATTTTGAGAATCACTGCTCGCTCTGAATGAATTTGTTGAAATGGATCAGACTCTTAGAGCTTCACTCTGTGCTCAGGTTGACATTTCTAATTGAATAGCGATTTTTGTCTGAGACCTAGAATTGCATATTTAAGAGCTGTTCTCGCTGTTGTACTTAACAACTTCTAGAAGTTCTAGGTTACGTATCCATGCGTCTGCCTGATCTCAAACTCTGCCCGCGGCCACGTGAGGAGGAGCGAGAGCCAGTGTGCTGTTCGTTTTTTGTAATTTGGAACGTGTGGCAAGGCTGGCTGCGCATCAGCATCTGTGCCATCAGGTTACAAAGCCACATGACAGTGAGCCCCTCAAGAGTGTTCCCAGGTGCGTCACTTTGCCAGGACACCCCCTGGTAGAGTGCTGACAGAGCTGACCAGAGCCTTTAGGAGGTGTGCCCATACCTGTGGCCCAAAAGCGTGGTTCTTCTTTGAAGCGTCCAGGTGCGTGAAGTTCTAGATTCTGGGGGAGACCCCCGAACAACAGAAGCAAGACAACAAAGGGAAGAGGTGGCTTCAGGTTCTGGATGCCAGCTTCGTCCTCCGCACGTCTAATGTAGATCCAGTCCTGCGGTTGCTGCGGAGGTGGTTAACGGTCACATCACCCAGAGTGTCCCCTTAGACCTACCCTAGGAGTTGTAGTATGTGCCCCCTCCCACAGAGGAGAATTGAGTCTGTGCGTGGACACCAGCTCCCGAGATGCTGGCAGTGGCTGACCAGAATCACAGCGTGCCAGACCCGAGAGCACATGTGGTGTTCCTATGCCGCGAGCCCTCTGATAAATCGTAATTACCATGGGCTCATGGGAAGCCTAGTTCAGTGAAAGTTCCATCCTAAATACGGGGAGGTGGTCAGAGCCTGTGTTCCCTGAGGTTTCCGTAAATCAGGCAAAAAAAAAAAAAAAAAAAATGAACTTGAGAATGCCTTTAGTGAAGGCCACCGGGGTCACAGTATAATTTAACCAAGCTTAAAAGGTAACCAAAAGGTGGTTTGAAAGTCAGCTACTTTCAGACTTTGTGTAGGATTTAACGGGATCTCTTTTGCAAATAAATAATACTTGAAATTGTTACAAGTGTAGCTTTTATGGGAAAATACATTAAAATATAACTGTTACATCTAGCACAATAATTAAACAGCAAACTGGCGGAAGTTTCACCCTCATTATGTTCACGCATTTAAGAAGATCACCGACCGTGTTCCTCGTGTTGGGTACATATGGGTATTCTTTACCTCGGAGCCGCAGAGTATCAGATTTCTACCTACCGAGAAAAGAAAATTACAGTGTCTGTTTCCTCAACTTTTCATTTTAAATGGGCTTTGAAAAGTAGGAATTTTCTATCAGGTCTATATTTTAAAGTGAAAAACAGACTTTTCACTTAAATGTGCTTTCAGAATTTTTATTCCCACTGTAGGCATTAGATTAACATGTGTTGCTTCCAAAGAGAATGTTTAAATATTTTTGTCGTCATAAAATATTGTATATTCACATTTTACAGGCAGCGTTAATGCATTTTTAAATGCATTTTTATACCATCCGAGAAGTAATAAATAGGATTCTCTCTACCACCTGGGTGTATGGAGAAAATTATATTTTAATAAAAAATGTATAGAGAATGGGACTGTAAATTATCAATACATTAAATATATAAATGTTAGTACATTAATGGCAGTAACACTGTAACGCTATTTGTAGGAGCCAGGAGTGTAAAAACTATTATTTAAATGCCTCATCACCTATGATTTTTACCTGCAACCCTTATGTTCGGGCCGACTCAGAATACAAGATTTACAGGTTGTGTGTACGTGTCAGAATGAGAAGATCTGATCTCTTTCCAAGGCCGTTTGCGTAGCCGTGTGATTCGTGCGGTGCTGGAGTCACCAGGACGGAGCAGACCTCCTGAGGCTCGGCACGCTGGGGCATCGTGTTGTATCTTAACGGCACAAAACACAGTGCGTCTGAAGAAGAGAACTGGAGAATGAAGTAGGGGAAGGAAAGTCTTTAGCCTAAAATACATCTCAGTGACGAGTGAGAAGTTTTGAAAATCAGATCAGATTTCTCCTGCTCTCTAAATGTTAAGGTAAACAGCGACAGTGTTTCAGAAAGTAGCATCCCTGGTGAGTCCTGCCCGCTCCCACCCCCCACCCCCCACCCCCCAGCTTCAAAAGCTACAGTGTCTTCGTTGCTATGGCAACTACTTTTGCATTTTTTTGAGTACCGCTCTTAATTGTTGCACAGAACACGCTGTGTAAAGGACCCATCCCTAGATGTGCGTGTGTACACGCATTGTCTGCTTTTTCTAAAAATGCATGCTCCTTCCTCGGCTGGGCCACGGTGGTCCGGCAACATGGTCTTCTTTTCAGCCTTTCCTTAGACAGTTTGAGGAAAACCCAGAAGCTGAGCTCATGCGACCTCGAGCTCATTGCTTGGCCAAGACCTACTTTTCAGAGAAAATTCGCAGCTCTTCCTCTGTTTAGAAAAAGATATGCAAGAACCAACATAAATGGCACGTTTCCCCCCCCCCCCTTCTTTTTCCTCAAGAATTGGGCCTTTGATGTTCAAGAGCAGCTAATATTAAAGGCCATCCCTGGCAGGCCTTAGAAACTGTGCCTATTTATGACCAATGTAAAACAGCGAAATCTAGCTGAGTATGATGGCATCATTAGTTTGTGAATCGCATCCTTGAAAATAACTGTGGAGGAGCCAAATCGGTTTAAAGGAAGATAACGGAATGGTTTAAGCTGCTTAGGTTGAATGCCAATTATGTTTTAATATTCAACTGAGCATATTTTACTAAGAAAAAAGGCCGCGTTGACGCATGCATAACTCATTGGCAGCGTCGGCCAGCTGTGCCACTCTACTCTGCGAATCACTTTGTGCATTTTAGTGGCATGGTAATTTAGTGGAGAACTACCTGAGTGATGGCATTTTCAATGAGCAGGTAATCTACAGAGAATTTTTATATGGTTATGAGTTCTGTGCTTCAGCCCAGCAACACAAAAATACATCAAGACCAATTACGGTATCAACTTTCAGCGTGGTACCCTCGCCACGCAAGTGCATGTATTTCTGCCCCAGGCATTTCAAATTGCATCTAATTTGAAATCTTTGGGGTTTTAATTAAATTTCAGAATATATGGAATTCTTCATTAGTACCTGCTCTGAATAGCAGATTATCCTTCTCTTGGTCTCGTTAAAGAAGTAGGCTGTGGTAAATAGCATGTTCAGGAACTGATCATTTGTGGGGCCTGGGTATTGGAACAGAAATAGTGAAATGCAAAATAATATCAAAAAGATTATTAGTCCAGGGAGAGTCTCTTGATTTGTATTTTAATGGAATTTTACATTTCTCTTAATGATTTGCAAATTGTCCTCTGATTATAAGATGCATTAAGCTTTTCATTTTAATGGCAAAGACACAGCCATTAGCAGAATTTTTTTTTCTGTCTTCTTTTTAGAGTGCTTCCCTGCAGCAGATAAATATTGAAACCATTAACACCTTTTGATGTTCCTCACAGCCTGCACCTTGGACCCACGCGAGGCTCCCGTGGTCTCTCCGTGTTAATACCTGGCTGGGGGCCCCTGCTTCTTCACCGGCTGGGTTTCCTTTTCCAGAATACGGGATTCGTTTTTAAAGTTTCACCGGCAGATCTTGTTTATTTGTGTTAAAGCTAATGCATTTAAATAGTATTAATGGCCCAATTTGTATTAATAAAAGCCGTTCTCCTCGGTGTGAAGGTTGACGGTGCTCACCGCTCCTACCCCTCGCCCGTCTGTAGGGCTGGAGTGAGGGAGGGCCAAGCAGCGTGCACGGGGAACGCAGGCTCGCCTTGCCAGTCTGGAGGGTTCTGGGGAAGTTCACGGGCAGTGAGAGAGGCGCACAGGGCTCACGGCATTAGCCAGCTGACCGAGGCTGACCACAGCTCGACCCCAAGAGCAGGCTGCTTGCCTCCGCTTTGGCCTCTGAGGTAATGTCTTAATTTTCAGGCTAAGACTTCTGGTCCCCTACAAAGTACACGCCGCTTATGTGACCAGAGCCATGGGTGGAAATCCACGCTTGCCCCCCACCTGCCAGCAGGCCCGGGTGAGGGGCGGGGACTTGCTGCTCTGACCTAGGACGTGGGAGGGCTGAGGCTCCCCGGGGGCCCTTCAGAAGCCAGCAGCCCCATGTGACCGCAGAACTGGAAGAACCGGGGCCACCTCCCAGAGGAGCTGAGTGAGGCCTGTGCCCCCTCAGCCCTCTGTTCTCAAGGGTGGATCTTCAGGCCGAGCGGGCCGGGCCAACCTGAGGGATGTTTCCAGCATCCCTGCTGACCTTGACCCAGCCCAGGTCTGTGAGCTGGTGAGGGATGCTCCCTTGAGCCTCTAGGCGCTCGTCCGTGCAGCCCTGCCCGCATGTGTGACCTCAGGCCCCGTGCTCGGCCTGCGAGGAGCCTGGGGGCTCCCACCCCCATTTCCACCAGGCCTGCAGAGCCAGCGCGGGGACTGCCGGCGCCCCTTATCCGGGACTGTGGGGGCGCGTGCCGCAGGCTGGGTGGCTTGGGCAGCGGAAGTGTGTTCTCTCTGTTCTCTCACGGCTCTGGAGCTGCAAGTCCAGGGTCCAGGCTTTTCCCGAGCTGCCCGCCTGCCGCCCCTGCGTGGGTCCCTTTAGGGACAAAGGCCCCTGGGGTCGCGTTGCACTTTCTCCTTCCTTCGTTACAGGGACACCAGTCAGACGGCTCAGGGTCCCCCAACGGCTTCCTCGTAATCGCCTCTTTAAAGGCCCTTTCTCCAGATAGTTGCGTTGTCAGGTGCTACTGGCTGTTGGGACCTCAGCATTGAATTTTGGAGGACACGGTCCCACCAGTAACATGCTTTCTGAGCCTCTGATGGCCCGTGTGTAAGGCGGGGTGACAGCAGCGACGTGTAAAGGGGTCCTGAGGGGGAAATGAGACCTCCAGAGACCCAGCACAGGGAGCCCCTGCTGCCTTCGCAGCGGATAGAACGTGCTCTCCAGAACCCTAGCGACCCTCGTGGTGAGCAGACTCTGCCCGGCGTTGTGAACCAAGTCTTCTGAAGTGCTCTAGACATTCAACAGAACTTGGCAAGGACACCCTGCCTAGTGGCTACGGGACACACAGCTTGCGTCCCCGCGGGCTGGCCACACTGAGCCACAGTAGAGGGTCAGCGTGTCTGGGGAGAACTCCCTGCAGAGCCGGGGAGGGGGAGGGGTCCTCCCACCTGTCTCGGCTCTGATGGAGACCGGCCCCGCCAGGTTGCCCTTCCTGAAGCTTCTCTGGAGATGCCTGGTGCTTTGCTCGTTCATTCACACCCACCCTGAAGATCACGTTTGGCTTTCTTAGATGTGGGACGTCCTCCTCTGGGGAAACACGGATGCGTGCACTTCGGGTTTAAGTTTGAGGCTATCTGCCGTCAGACTGGTGCTGCGGGAGGCCGGGCCACCTGGCTCTGACCGCCGTGGGAGATGTTTGTGAGGTGTTAGCTGTCGCCGTTTCCAGCACTGAACGCACTTCACTGTCCGTTTCCGACCTTTGATTCAGCTGCCGTGGTTTGGGCCCACCCTCATAAGCGTGGCTCTTGGCTTTGCAGAATAGAAAGTGAGGGGATGTGGGGCAGTGGGCCAGCCAAGTCTCAACGACACGACACGTGCAGAAAGATGTGCCTCGTGTTTCTTAACAAATCCCTGGTATCATTTGTTTCTTGTTACTTTAATCTTACGAGGAGAAGCCATTAAAAGCCTCCTGTAAGTGATTTTGGAGGTTCTGTTCCTTGGTAGCGAGTCAGGCCTCCAAAGGAGAGCACGGGGCCTCTTGCCCAGGCGCTGCCTGCAAGTGGGAGGTGTCACACTTGCTCTGCGTCTAGGCCATGCAGGCCTGGATTTCGCGGCTCTCGCCTCCCTCGAAGCCTGAGCCCCTGCCGGTCCTGCCTCTAGGGCCTTTTGTCTCCTCGCTGTCTGGTGTCCTCGTTTTGCAGAAGCCCCCGTGAGGGGTTTACTGAGGACGTTGCTCTTCCTGCGCGCAGGCTAACTTCTGGCGAAGACCGTACCGGGCCTGCCTTTTCTCTCCATACACCATATAGCCGTGCTTGTTGGTAGAACTGGGGTGCAGGGTGGAGGTGATTCAGAAAGGTGGAACCTTACACGGAAAATCAGAGGGGACCCTTTGCTGAGATCAGGACCACAAGCAGAGGTCTAAACATGTCCCGAATCCTGAGGTTGCTGGCTGCCCCCAGGGGGTTGCTGCAGACTCTGCCCTCAAGCCACCTGCAGCCCAGGGGCAGAGCGCTTCTCTGAGGCCTTGCTCGTGACCTTGGGGTGCAGCTGTGCTAGGCCCCGGGCACTGCACGCGCACCACTTCTAGCCTGCTGCAGGCAGCCTCTAGCGCTTTTGCAAAACCCTTGAGTTTCTAAATTCGGCAGATTTAACCTTGGATCCTAGAAGCAAGACTTCAAGCCCTGAGTTTATTATATCAGAGAGTTGAGCCGTGTTTGTTGTCTCTTAGAGCACGCAGGATGATTCTCTGAGAACTTTTTTACAGCTTGCCTATCTTTCTGACAGACAAGGTCGTTTCTGCTCCTCCTGCCAGACCCCTGCAGCGCTCGGCCGAGGGTGTCGTTGCCCACTGTGTCCTACCCACACTCGGCAACGGGAAACCAGCAAAATATCACCCCGCACTCAGCCATTCCCTTGTCCCCGGATTTGCCGCAGCCGTGAGCAGAGGATTCCCAGGGCTCTGAGGACAGCTGAGCACAAATGGGCTTGGGGAAGAAAGGAGCAGACGTACATTTAACTCCAGAGGAAGCAGATCTAGGTCACTTGGTAAAACCTCAGTTCTACCGGATGTTAAGACGTCTCACCAGGAAAGATTGCGTGACCACCAGCAGAAGCTTGGGAACGTGTAAGCAAAGCTGAGCCAGACTCCTGAGACACACCCTTCAGTACGGTGTGTATACCTCGATGGTCAGAAGGTTCTGTAGTTTATGAATTTCCTGAACCTCCCCAAATACAGAACCTTCTCCACAGCTCCTCTCCCTGTTAGCACCTGGGGATGGCTGATGCTCCCCACAGTGTAGTCTGGAGAGCCCTGGCCTATGGAACCGCCATAAAAATGACCTAGCCTTCCCGGGTGACCTTTGGACACTTGAGGAGACTCCAGAAAACCCTGAGAGGATTTGTAGAAAACCCCTGGGAGGTGTGCTGGGGCAGCAACAGCTGTGTGGCCCTCCCCTCCCTGGACCAAGTGTGCTCTGGCCCCTTTTTCCAAAGAGCAGGTGGATGGAAGTATGGAGGGGTGTCCAGATTCCCCCTTCCCAAGTGCCTTGGACACAGTTGTTAAATGACCCTTGGTTAGTTATTCCATTTTATACATTGGGGGCAGAGATCCTAGAAATTCAGTACAATACATGTATTGAATTCTTTTCCCAGACTTAAAAAAAAAAAAAAATGTCATCGTCTTCAAAGTAAAGATCAATTGGGAGGAAAGGGAGATGATCCTGAGTGGTGAGGGCCGGGGACTCCAGGCCTCCCATGAGTGGGTGGGGACAGATGCCACTCGTAGACAGAGCCCTAGGCCTGACCATGAAGACCCAAGTTCAGCTCATCATTTGTTGGACAAGTACCCATTGAGCTACATGCAAAGCCCTCTTGTAGGCTCTGGAAATTTAGCACAGAACAACAAAATTCTGGGCGTTAAGGAGCTTCTGTGCCAGTGGGAAATAGATACATATGTATATGATGTGCATCCCCTAGACTCTTGGGGGAGTGACGTGAGTGCTTTGAAGGAGCGTAAACCAGGCCACTGGGATGAAGAGGGCGGGGCTTGGAGGTCGGGGTGCTAAGGGCTCCTTTGGAAAGTGTGAGCAGAGGAGGAAGAGGCAGTGTGTGTGGCACTCAGATGCTTGCATATTTCTTCCTCTTCCCGCTCCTGTGTAAAATCTAAACACCAGGAAGAACAAGAAAACCAAATAACCTTTTTGAATCACTTCTTATCAGATGACAGGAGCAGTTTCAAGAGCCTCCTTAATTGTTGAGCACATTGAAGGCAAGTTGATATTTTCATGATTTTAGTGAAATACTTGCTTCAGATGAAAGAAACTTCCTACGGGGTTTGTGAGGTATTGATAATAAAGGGAAGGTTCACGATGCCCCCCCCCCCCCCGCCGGGTAAGGAATGGAGCACCAGCAGCACTGCCAAGTACCTGTGTGCCCTCCCTGGCCATGTCTGCCTTCCCTCCTCGCGGCCCCGTGTTTGCTGTTACATACGAAGGGGGTAATACCGATACCTTCCTGTGACTTGCCCTGTTCAATCAACATTGTTGTGAGATTCCTCTGTTTTTGAATCCCATGGAGATTTTTACTAATAACTACTGTTAAGTATCCCATGTTGTGAATTTGCCATAATTTGTTTCCTACGCTGTGTTATAGAAATGAGGGTTCTCACCTTTTTTTTTTTTTTTTTTTTTTTGCCTTTATAAGTGATGATGCTACAGATATTCTAGTACAGGTATTTTAGTGTTCTGGGTGGCTGGAAATATGCGGAAAAGTATGAAAGTCATTTTTCAGTTTTCTTATTTTCTTTAAAAGATATTACTTCACAACAAAACTAATAATGAATTTTGGGGGTTATAATATATGTAGAAGTAGAGTAACAATAGTATAAAAGGTAGGACTGGGGAAATGATAATATACTGCTGTAAGGTTCTTTATGTTATTGTGAGCAAGTGTAATGTTATTTGAGGGCAGACTTTGATAAACCAAAGATGAATTTGTAAATTCTAAGATGACACTTAAGAAATAAAACCGACATAAGCCAATAGATCGTGCATACGCTAATTGAAAAGGTAAAGTAGAATACTGATTTTAAAAATACTTAATCTGAAAGTAAAAAGAGAGAAAGGGGAGCAGAAAACAGGACAAATAGCACATCCATCTTATTTAAACCCAACTGCATTGGTAATTACGTTAAATGTAAATGGTCTTAAGATTCAATAAAAAGGCATAGATTCCTCCTTACTAAGATTCGATAAAAAGCCAGACACCCCCCCCCCCACACACACACACACACACTATATATATTTTCTACGATACACAGATTTATAAAAGGGTAAAGACAGAGTTTTGTGCAAAAAGTTAAGTAAAATGAAGTCACATGTATCAGAAAGGAATAAGTACACTTGTCTTCATTTTCAGGTTATATAGTTGTTTACATAGAGTATCTTATATAGAATTTTGAAAACTATTAAAACAAGTAAATTTAACAAGGCTGAAGATAAATTTTAATATATAAAGTTATTTGATTTTTAGGCAAAGAAATTAAAAATTAAAGTATAAACTATTTAGGATTAACTTTAATAAAAGATACATAAGACCTGGCCATTGAGCAATATAAAACATGCTGAGAGAAATTAAAGAGGGCCTAAATACACATCCTTTCATCATAGGAAAAGCCAGTACTGCCAAGACTTTAGTTCTTCATGAACTATCCTTTGTGTTAAGTTCACTCAGGCCTTGAAATTCCCAGCTGATTCTAAAGCTATATGGAAATGCAAAAGGCCTAGAACATCTAAAGCAAGCTTGAAACTAAATGAAGATGTTAGAACTAGAATTACCTGATTTCAAGACTCACTAATCTTCTGTAATCAAGATACTGTGGTACTTGCATAAAGATCAAAACTTAGAGCAGAAGAGAAAACCTTTTCAACAAATAGTGCCTGAACAACTTGGTATCATCTGCAAAAGAAGAAAAAAGTTCACCTTGACCCTTTGCTCACACCATATATAAAAATTAATTTGATATGTATCTGTACCTAAACGTAAAGCGTGGACTCTAATGCTTTTAGAAGAAACCATGGAGAATACCTTCATAATTTGAACAGACAAATATTCCCTATAACACAGAAAAATAAGGCTACGAACACAGAAATAAAATACACTCTATTCAAAGTAGAAGACATCATTAAAACAATGAATAGGAAAGAGACAGAGTAAGAGAAAGTATTCGCAACGTGTATACCTAACAAAGGATTTGTACACAGGACATATGAAGACTCCTGACTCCATAATAAAAAGACAGTCCAGTAAGTGGGAAAAAGAGCAGCCTCTTCACAAAGGAATATTGTCTGAATTGATCCGTAAATACATGAAAAAGTGCTCATTGTGAAATTAAAGACATATTACTACTTACATTAGCACCCCAAAAATGAAATACTTAGGTATAACTGTAACCCAAGTATGTACTAGGTCTATAGCGGGAAAACTGGAGGCGATGCAAGAGATCAAAGAAGAGCTAAATGGATGCAGAGGAATCCCATGTTCATGAATAGGAAGACTTTATATGGTCAAGATGTCAGTTCTTTCCAACTTGATCTAAAAATTTAACGCAGTCTCGATCACAGTCCCAGCAGTTTGCCTGGTGGATATCAGCAAACTGATTCTGAAGTTTATATGGAGGCCCAGAATGGCCAATAACACAACACTGAAGGAAAACAAGATTGGAGGACTGAGGCGAGGGTACCTTAAGACTTACTAAAAAGCTGCAGTAATCAAGACAATAGAGTGTGGGTGAAGGAATAAACAGATGAGTGGCACAAAAGAACCCAGGAATAGACTGGGCTGGTTTTCAGCAAAGACACAAAGACAATTCAGTAGGAAAAAAAGATAATCTTTTCAACAGATGCTGCTGGAGTAACAGAAGATCTGTATGCAAAGAAAGGACTATAGACAGACTTTCCACCCTTCACAAAAATCTAACTCAGAATGGACCACAGGCCTAAATGTAAAACACAAACCATTAAGACTCCTAGAAGACAGGAGAACACCTAGATGACCTTGGGGATGGTGATGACCTTTTAGGTGAAACACCGGAGGCACAATTCAGGAAATAATCGGTAAGTTGGACTCTCTTAAAATTAAAAACTGGTGCTCTGTGGAACACAGCATCTGTGGAGTAAGACAAGCTGCAGACTGGAAGAAAGTATTTGCAAGAGACACGTGTGATAAGGACTGTTCCCTAAAATATGCAAAGAACCTTTGAAACTTGGGGAGAAAATGAACAAGCCAACTGAAAAGTGAGCCAGAGACATGAACGGACACCTGACCGATGAGGATACACAGATGGCGAGTTATCAGATTAGAAAAAAAAAAGTTTAACATCCTACGTTGTCAGGGAAATGCAAATTAAAGTAACGAGATGCTACTACACACCTAGTAGAATGGCCAACGTCCAGAACACTGACAACAGCAAATGCTGGTGAGGATGTGGGGCAACAGGAACTCCCATTCGCTGCTGGTGGGGACACAACATGGTGCACTTGGGAAGACAGTTTGGCAGATTCTTACAAAATTAAGTATAATCTTGCCTTCCCACCGAGCCATCAGGCTCCTTAGTATTTGCCCGCATGAATTGAAAACATGCCCATTCAAAATCCTGCACACGGGTGTTTATAGCAGCTTTATTTATAATTGAAAAAAACCCGAAAGGAACCAGGATGTCCTTCGGTAGGAGAGTGGCCATCTGTGGGTCATCAGTGTCCCTCCCCGGCCCCCTAAACCACCCCACAGGACGGACTGGCCATCCTGGTCTCATAGGCATGGTGAGGGAAGGGAAGCCTCAGGTCTTTGAACTGTGTCACCAGATTCTGCTAAGCCAGCAAGCCAAGCAGGGGCTCTGTCAGTGAGTTGCCTTGCCATTTTGCAGTGAAGACAGTCCTGTGCAGCCGCCTTCCCTCGGTGAGTGGAAGAGAGCACAGAATCCGTGTCCGTGTGGGCCCAAGGCGTGACCGGCCCCTTGAGCTATCCCCTTGGCTTGGCCACATCTGAGGGCAGGCGGCAGTGTCCTAGGCAGGCCAGAGCTTTGGTGTTCATAGCCATGGTTTGAATGACTAAAGTTGAGTGGTTTAATTATAGAGTACTTCATTTAATTAATGTTCCCCCGGTCTGTTGCTGATGTGCAACATAGAAGTTCATTAATCTGAGTGTCAGACAGCATTCCTAGACCTGAAAACCATTGTGCTTTTCCTGAGTATGTGTCGTCGTGTTTAACCACACGACAGGCCTGTTGTACCAGCACGATGACAACCCTTTCAGAAAGTGCCCCCGGACTACAGAGTGTGTTCTGTTTTCGGGGCTGAATGCACACCAGTGGGCTGGACCACACGTTGACCTAACACGGACGCTGTGGTTGGGTAGCATGCTCATGGAGTGTTTCCACATCCACAGAAGCTCAAGGGGCAGAGCATAGTTTACACATTCTTGTAATGTTTTATTTTTAAGCAGCCAGTGCGGAGGTTTTGTGGCTCAGTGAGCCCACACGGCCATCCTCCGTATAGACTGGCCAGGGCCAAGGGCCCCAGGGTTTCCATTTTGTGGTCATCCTGTCCTCTCTGTGGCTTTTTGTGTCTCCTTAGCAATCATGCACTTTCAGCTGAGACCTCCTCTCCCCACCGTTACCACATTTCACATTCAAGCGTACCTCTTTGCACACATACGATCTCTGCAGAGCAGTGATTTTGCCTCACAGACCTGTGCCGTTTCCGAGGTCCGGGTGGGGCCGATCAGGCTCACACTTCGTGGCTGTGGTTCTGTCGGCAGCTCACGCTTACTGAGCCCTCTCCATGTGACGGGGACTCTGTTGACCACTCGGTGCAGATTTCACTTTCAGTCCTCGATGCTGGGACCCTCGTTTTTGAGTTGAGGGCACCGAACTTCAGAGAGATAATGAGCTTAAATGACTAGTAAGTGGCACAGGTGACAGGAATGCATGCACATGTCACCTCACAGCGTGAGCCCTCTCCTCACATGCCAGGAAGGGTAAATTCACCACGGCAGTCTTTGCTGGCTGTGCCGTGACCACATAGAGCCAGTCGTGCAAGTGGCTCGTACTTGGGAGCGTGAGCTGGTTTTGAAGTTGGCCATAGCTTCTGTGTTGACCTCTTGGTAGAATCGGGAGTGACTGTGACATCACTGCCCTACTGTCTGCCTGGAAGCTTACATTCCATGCTAGTTCATGTTTCGCTTTTTTAGCTCTCCAATGCCATGTTTTCCAGTGAGGGGTCTGAGCAGGTGGTGACTGCCACCTGAAGCCCTTGGCCGTGCACTTGGGGCACGCCTGTGCCCTGCCTCCTCCTGGCATGCACATAGTAGCTGCTGATGGAATATTGAATAAATGAGTAAGAAACTAATAAATCTGAACATACACTGGGTCTTTTCTCCCTTGCGTTATGTGAGCCTGAATTTGGGACATTACCTTCTACATAGAACAATGTGCTCTTTCTGAAGTGTAATTAGAAATAACCCACATTAGGGGTGCCTAGGTGGCTCAGTCGGTTCAGGGTTCAGCTTCAGCTCAGGTCATGATCTTGCGGTTCACGAGATCGAGCCCCGCATCAGGCTCTGTGCTGACAGCTCAGAGGCTGGAACCTGCTTCGGATTCTGTGTGTATGTGTGTGTGTCTCTCTCTCTGCCCTCCCCCACTCACATTCTGTCTCTCTCGGTCTCTCAAAAATAAACATGTTAAAAACTTTAAAAAAAGAAAAAAAGAAATACCCGTGTTACGTTGAGGCCGTGCTGTTCCCGGGTACCCTACCGCTGCACCAATGGCCCTCAGCTGCCACAGGTAGGGCTGAGTGGTTGTGGACAGGCGCAGGCCCATTTTCCCCAGCAACAGCACTGAGCTGGTGACAACAACCTCACCTCTCTGGTGACACTGTAGACCAGCCTTTAGCCAAGGAGCAAAGTCCCCAGACCAACCCCCCACCTACCCCAGGGCGGCTCTTTCCCATCACCAGCCAGAGATCCCACTGTCTGTGTGCCCCCCGGGCTCTGTGCCCTGCTCATTTCGGCCTCCAGCCTGGGCTTCGCAGACAGGCCCAGGGAGTGCTAGAAGGTAAATGCCTCTCTCGTACCCAGAGCAGGGGGAGAACCACTGCAGAACCACTGCATCTGTTTGTCATGGACGAGGACTGACTGCAGGTGACACATCTAATGCCAAGTGTGAAAAGCCGAAGAAGCCGGAAGTGAGCTGTCTTACAGGGTTGTCCCCAGCAGGCCCCTCTCTGCACCTTGGCCCCGGTCCCTGAACCCACCTGGCCAGGCAGCAGGCGGAAACGTCCCCAGCCCTCCATTTCCCTCTCTGCCTAGGAGAACTTCCTTAGTGTATGTTCAGTGCAGTGTCGCAGTCAGGCCCTTGCCTGGCCTTCCCTCCGTCCTTGTCACCCCTGCAGAGAGCACGTGCGTTACCGGTCCTGTGGCAACCCCCTCTACCCACACCTGCACGGCCTCGTCCTCATTTGAATAGGTGAGAAACCAAAGTCAGCTGCACAATTGGAGCTAGATTCCATCACTCAAAATTCAGTCACAACTTCTTTTGAATTCTTCAGCTGCCCTGCGGCAAAGGCTCAATGTTGATACTGAGATTAATCCCCAAAGAGCCCCTCATTTCTCTGCAGAGAAATTAAAGCTTGCCAGTTTTCCTTTTGCCTGTCCTCCTGACAGCTCTCTCAGTAATGATATGCCTTCTCCATGGCATAATCCCTGTCCTACGGTAAAGAATAATTCATTAAGAAATTAAGGGCTTAGTGCCTTTCTGTTAGGTTGGTCTTCAAAAGTTAGCTAAAATTATTTAACAGACCTCAGGGCTGTTTCACAGGAGCTCAAGAAGCCATATGGGTGGGGACCACGCAGACCCACCCACCCCTTATAGATTTGTCAGTATTCCCAGAAATTAAGTCCAAGGACAGAAGCGCCTGGGTGTCAGGGCTAGGACTGTGGGACGCTACCCTGCTTCAGGAAGCAAACAATGTTTAGACTTTCCAGGAGCAGCCAAGTAGGCCTCCTGGTGAAGCTGGCAAGGCTCCCTTTCCACTACTCGGGAGGGCCAGCAGGAGGCTTCTAGAAGTTTCCAACTGGGTGCACAGGAGTTTCTGAACTGGATTGGAAGCAGGGTGGGGTGGTACGTACACACGTCATTGTGTATTTAGCGTGAAACGGCATGGGTCTGAAACGCGCTCAGCTGGTCCCTTCTCTGCCATGTGACTGAAACCACCAAAGAGAAGGTGTGATATGACATCAGCAGTGGCCTTCCTGTCGCTGCTCAGGGTGGATGAAGGGATGGCAATGTTGGAAAACATTGTGTTGTGTACACTGGTGACATTGTGTCATTTTAAATCTGATTCTCCACCTTTTTGTTGTTCTGCTCACAAGGTTGTGCGGGGAAGGAGCACCGACCCTGTGTGTGAGTGCTGTGTGGGGAACAGCGTTCGGTTCTTTCTGGGGAATGGGCCGGTCGGGGGCCTGGTTAGGGGAGCAGGTCCCAGAGTCCTGGCCACGAAAGCTGGGAGAACTTGTAAGAGGAGAAACCGAGTGTCCCGAAGGAGAACAGTCTAGGTGAGGTGCGTGGGGGCGGGGGGGGCCCAAGGGAACCAGGACTGGAGGCTCGGACTTGTTCTCGATCCGGCCTTTTTTCAGTGGCCCCCCAGTGCTCAGCATGCACTCAGGTGCACGTTCTTAAACACGTACTCTCCTTCTCTCCCCCTCAGCGTTTTCACGCCCTGTGTTTCTCTGTGGTTCTGATATTGTCCGGAAACCATTAACACCTGTTCAGAGTCGGTTCTTCTGCTTTGAGCTGAATGACAATTATTTGAATGGTGAAGGGTGTTAATACATAATTATTCACATTCAAACCAGGACATTCACGGTTTAATCATCTCTCTGTAGGCCTCCTTAAGTTGGAGCTTACAGTCTTGGGCATAATTCTTTCGTTAAATAAGTTTCGGGCACTCTAATTATTGGGAAGGTGAGTACAAATACGCACGGTGCCGCCGTGAGGACGTGGTGCCCCCTTCACCTGGCAGAAGCCTCGCTGGGTGTGTGCGTCGTCTCGTCGCACGTGCGTGAGGCGGGAGGTTCATTTCCGAGGGCTAACAGTCCAGTCCGTGTGCGAGATGAGCTCTGTGATTGTGTTCTCGTGCGCCCAGGACCGGACGAGCGTGCGGGCGCGTTTCTGTTCATGAGCACAGTGCCCTGCTCGGCCTGGCTAGGCCTGGAAAGGGGCCGGCGTCACCCTTTAGACCCTGTGTTCATCTGGACCCCTCCATCTGCTCGACATTACTGAGGTCCCCAAAGAGCTTGGATTGTGAGGGTTGTGTCTGTCTGCATTTCCCAAGCTGGAAATTAAACCTGAGGACTTCTTAAGGCCTTAAGTTCTTTTAAAAATAACAATGAATTTGCTACATGTTATCAAAAATAATATATTTTGTATGAAAATGGCTATTTTCCAAAACCAAAAACACTTACTGAGAAGACTGGCTTTTTTTTTTTTTTTTTTTTTTTTTTTTAATGTGTTTGCCAATCTCAGTAGTGTCTGCCTTAATGGAAGACAGCTGGATTCTCATAGCTACCCTGTCACTTAATCTGTTGTGGTATCACACGTCATTTAGCTTACGGAAAACTCCTACATGCTTGTGAGAGCAGGAGAATTAAAAAGGCAAATAACATCTTAGTGTTACTGTGAAAATCCCCCTAAACGGGTCTCAGGGACCCCTAAAGCTCCCCAGGCCACACTTTGAGGACCACTGTTCTAAAATATCAAAAATTTTATTGCGCCTAAAAATTACTCATTGCCTATACAAGGGGTAGTAAAAGTTTTGTGTTGTGCTTTGTGGACTTTTTTCAGTTTATTTTGTTTTTTTAAACTGCATCCCAAAATCTTTTTTTTTTTTTTTTGTGGCCCATAGCTAGAGATGCGTACGATTGTGGTACTTGTTAACAAATTAGGTCAACCTGTGCCGTGCACTCATTCTGGCATCGGCCAGACCCAGAAGCAAAGCAGAGCCCCGCGCCGTGTCCCCACGCTGGCAGGAGGGAATTTCACATCCGCATGGACATCACCTCACACGTCTTTCTTCCTTCCCTGACCTATGTTGATATTAGTCACGAAAGGGAAATTTAGGAACTAAAAACACAGTATTGTTGGCCGCAGAGCCCAGCCGCCACCTGGGCGGAACGTGTGGGTCCGGAATGCACGTACGGGACCAGAAGCAGAATGCCGTGAGGCGGAGACCGGGCCTGTCTCCCCGTCTGGCAGGGTAAGCTCGTGTACGGCCGGGACGCCGTCCTCCCCGGCGGGCTCATCCCGGAACAGCCCTGGGCTGTGGGTGTCACACCTGCCCGCCTTCCTAGGTCAGGGGCAGAGGGGAGAATGGGCCACCTGTGGCTAGCCTGGGAGGGAGAGAAAGGTAGGCAGGCCAGCACGGGGGCACGAGGGTCTGCTGGGCACTCCTTTCCCCTCCCAAACTGCCGTTTGGCTAAGCATGCGTCATTGTTGGGGGACAGGAATCCAAGGATGGACAGCAGGCCCTATGGACAAAGCGCCTTTCCCACAGGTCAGCTCTGATGACCTCTGTGCAGCGTGTACCTTCGCGCTGGTCCCGTCAGACCAGGATGAAACCAAGATGGAGGGGTGGGAAGCAGCCCAGTTGTGTACCTCTGTGGGGGGTGATGAGGGCGTGGTGGAAGACTGTGCGATGCCGGTGATGGAGGCCTGTGCCCGAGAGCCTGGCCCCCTGCTGGCCTGGGCCTTCCCAGCATGCCCTTGGATAGCCTGCTCCATCCGGGGCCCCAGGGATCTCTCACCCGCCGAGGAGAGGACAGTCACACCAGAGTCATGGCGGCTGTCAAGGATTCAATATGATAAAGCAGGTTGCACGGTGCCTGGTGTGCAGTAAGAAACGTTAACACTAGTTATGAACCATCGTTGATTCGTAAGCAAATTGACCAAAATTTCCAAATGAATTTTCAGAATAGCACTCATGCCCCTATTTCCTCAGCATCGCTCAGAACCTCTGAGGAACATCTCTTTCAAGACAGCCTTTCTAGCATTGGTGGTACAGTGGTGAGCGTAGCTGCCTTCCAGAATAGCCTTTCAACTCTGCATCATGTACACTGACCAGGCTTTTATTGACTACTTACTGTGTACCTAAAATCGTCTGTGTTCAGTACTTTGAAATACTTGCACATTGGCAATTTTTCTTACACAGGAATGGATTCGACTTGTGGAAAGTGATCCAAAATTCAGCCTACTTAATAACACCGATCCTTAGGCCAGCAGAAATCGTTTTGGAGCCACAAGCACTGAGGCCGCAAAATAACAGGCCATCTTTACTTGGCATCTTACCAGCTGGCTCAGCGCGTAACACCCAACGGAGTAGCCAGGGATTTTCTGGAAAGGGGGGTTGGGCGGGTAGGACTCCCTAAAGGTGTCCTGTGAAAGGCACATGCCTCCTTCTGTAAGCATTCCGTGGGGTTGTCTTACCGCAGAGCCTCGCGCACAGGTAGCCATACTGGGCGCGGGCCCATCCCTGGGGTGTCCGCCACTGACTAGGAGAGTCACTCAGGGCTGCAGGGGAATGTCGGGCTTAGAACCAGATGCACGTTGGGGACGGCAACTACTGTCTGCACGTAGTTTTTATAGAAGGGTCCCAAAGGTATGGGCATTAGCGTCTCTGTTTTGGGGACAGAGGCAGGTTTTCTCTGGCTTGTCCATTGTCAAAGTCACTCGTGCAGTTAATCCTTCGCACAGTCACTGCTTACACCCCAAAACCACAGGGCTTGTCTGCCATCACTCACTCATGGTGTGGTCTTCATTTCTCAGAAGAACTTGGTAAGTGGACACTGAAGAAGGGGAGCTCAGAAAGGCTCATCCAGAACAGAAGGCCTTAGCCAAGCCCCTGAGCTTGGGACTAGCTTACAGACAGACAGGGACCCTGTCACCAAAACCCACTTTGGCAGTAGGGTGCACAGGTCCTGCCCTCTAGGCCCCAGGGAGCAGTAAGACGAGTCCAGCACCCAGCCAGCTGTGTGGACGGTAGTCAAGCCATGGCACTGAGCCTGATTTTTGTCATTTGTTCAATGAGGATAGTGATGTCAGCTTTGCAGAGTGGGTGTTGAGGACTTTAGTGGAAAATTAGCGACAGCTCCTAAGAGCTCAGGAAGCTCTGTGTCTGCGTGGTGTTTGGGAAGGTGGGACACAGAGCAGGGGGCCCGGGCCATGGCCAGGCCAAGTGCCTTCATGTGTCTTCTTCCCCTCCACGTGCCAGAGAGCATTGAGCTGTGCCCCCAGAGAGGCCAAGAGGCCCCTGAGTGTCTGAGACATCACTGTGGACACAGGCCTGCGGAGGCTGGCTGGCTCACTGTGGGTGAGCCAAGTGCCTTAGAGTGTGTGAGTGGCGGGGAAGGTACCTTCTTTTTTGTGAATGTTACAGGCCATGAATTCTGCCTCTGTATGTGGCTTTAGTGACCATTCGCTGAAAAGCTATTACAGTCTGACACAAGGGGTGGATGGGATCCACCCAGCAATGCCTGGGTCACAGAGGTCCCGTTCTCCCAGCTGGGAAAGAGGCCCTCTGGTCTAGCCCTTAGGAAGATAGTGACAGCAGAACATGGAGTGGCCCGTGCACGGTTCTAGACGAGAGCCTCTTCTTGCCTCTGAAACAGCCACTGTCTGCCCAGGCGTCTTCCCCAGGCTTCCCTGTTTGCGGGCTCGTCTCCCGAGTGTGAGACACCCCCCTTCTCCTGCCTGGGAAACCCCTGCCCATCTGTCGGGACCCAGGCCCCCAGCCCCCTATCAGTTGATTGGTCTCCTTGCTCCGGAGATGGGGTTGGTGCACAGCAGCCAGTGCCACAGGGTTTTGCAGCCTGTTCTGTAATACGTTGCACATAAAGATTTGAGGGGCACCCGGGGGGCTCGGTCAGTTGAGCATCCAACTCAGGTCATGATCCCAGAGCTGTACGATCAAGCCCCCCATCGGGCTCCATGCCGAGTGTGGAGCCTGCTTAGGATTCTCTCCCTCTCTTCCTCTGCCCGCTCCCCCACTTGAGCGTGCTCTCTAAAAACAGAAAAAAATTGAAAGGTTGATGTGGGGCTCTGTTCCCCCACAGTCCTGGCCAGTCTGCCCATGGGCAGAGCTGTGACCGTGTGTAGGTGGCCCTGTGCTGTCCTGACCCGGATTGCGGGTCCACAGTAGATTTTCACACACTTCATGTATCACACACTTCATGTTTCACACGCTTCATGCACTTCATGTATCAGTGCATCTGCACTGTCCCACCGTCAGGAAGCTCCAGCTTGCGCACATGCGCGAGTGACCTCCTATAAACTTGTTTTTCCTTTGTTTTTCCTCTGTATGTCTTTTGTTTTTCCTCTGTGACGTCTGGGTCTGTGGAGGCCATGGGGAGCATGTTGAAGTAAATCGAGTTACTTGCCCTCTATCTCGTAGCTACCGTGTAACGTGTATGTTGGCGCGTGTGGAAGGCACGGACGGATTATTGACACGTTAGCTGGAGAGTCGCTCCTAATGTCCGAAGATGCTGCGGTTGCTGGGGATGAGTGTGGAGTTCGGGAAGGAAGGCCGTCTCCAGGGGACTCGTTTATGTTTCTAAAGGCCCCCTCGGGCGCACCCCTTGCTGGGCCTGCTGAGCAACGGGGTGGCCTGCTCTGGCCTGTCCAGAGGCACCAGGCTGAGCTGCTGGAACTCCGCCCGAGCCACAGCCCTGGAGCGTTAGGGTGGAGACCCATAAGGCAGGTCCTTGGTCTCCCTGAGCTGGGCCAAACAGAAGGGACCCTTGAGGTGACCGTACAGAGAGCGTTGGGGGTGAAGGGGGCCTTGGAGAGGGGAAGTCGTTTGCAGGGAATGTGACCGAGGCTCTGCTGTCAGTGGGCATCTTGAACTTCAGGGAGGTTGATTAAAAATGAAGTGATTGGAAAAGGTTTCCCTCTATGTTTTCCAACTTTCTTTTTTTTTTTTTTTTTTTTTTTTTACATTAACATAGAGTAAAATTGACTTTTCGTGGTGTGCAGTACTATGAGTTCTAATACGGGTCAGATTTCTGTAGCTGCCGCTATAATCAGGACTCGGGGTTCATCGTCCTAAAAGCTCCCTCCTGCTGCCCCTCTGTTGTCACTGCTGCCCCTGCCCCCACCTCTCTGCTGATTCTTAGCAGCCACTGGTCTGTTCTCCATCCCCGTGACACATGTACTTGGACTCAGCATTTAACCTTTCAAGCCTGGCTTCCGTCATTCACCTTAATGCCTTTGAGATCCATCCAAATTTCTGTATGTGTCTATAGCTTATGCCTTTTAATTGTCACAGTCCATGGTGTAGATATACCTTTGTTTGCTTATATAATTTTCATTATAGCCGTTGTAATAGGTCTATAATGCCATCTTATTGTGGCTTCAAGTGGCATTTCCCTTATAGTTATGTTGAACATTTATTCAAACATTTACCGTTCGAATGAGCTGTCCGTTCAAGTCTTTTGCCCATTTTTAAATGATGTGATTTAACACTGTTGACTCTAGAGAGTTCTTTATATATTGTGGTTAGAAGTTCTTTGTTGAGTATGTTATTTCCAAATATTTTCTCCCAATGTGCAACATTCTGCTAACACTTGACTTTCACAGACCAGGTTGTTTTTGTTTTTGTTTTTTTTCATTTGGACAAAGCCCAATTTATTTTTTTAATTTATGGATGGTGCTTTTTGATGACATGTCTAAGAACTGTTTGCCTAATTTCAGGTCACAAAGATGTTCTAAGTTTTCTTTTAATTTTTTTTTTAGTTTAAAGTTTTACATTTAGAGATATGTATTTTGAATTGGTTTTCATAAGGTATACAATTTTTTAAATATTTTTAGTTTAAAGTTTTACATTTAGGGATATAATCTACTTTGAATTAATTTTTATAAGGTCTAAGAGTTATATCATGATCCAGTGTTTTGCATGTGGTTATCCAGTTTTCCAACACCACTTCTGAAAATATCCTTTTTCATCGAAATGCTTTTGTAACTTGGTCAGAAACTATTTGGACACATTTATGTGGGTCTCTTGGAAATCTCTGTCAGGTTCCATCAGTCTGTGTGTTTACCCCTTTACAAATTTCACATTATCTTGATTCCTGTACAGCATAGTAAGTCTTAAAAAAGTGTTAGTGTGATTTCTCCAACTAGTTTTTTCTTCCCTTTTTCAAAATGTTTTGACTATTCAAGTTCCTTTGCCTCTCCATGTAAGTTTTAGAATCAGCTTGTCTATATCTACAGTAATTCCCTGGCATTTTGACTGGAAGGGAAATAAATTTATAGATCACTTTGTGGAGAACTGAAATTTTTATATTGGAACTTCCTATCCATGAACAGAATATGTCTCTCAAATTATTTAGGTATTCTTTGATTTCTTTTAACAACATTTCATCAGTTTATACATAACACTAACCTACAAGTGTGATTTTCCTGTGTTGACTTTGTATCTAGTAACCTAGCTAAACTCACTGTAAGATTTTGGGGAGGTGGGGTGGGGTGGGGGTGGGTAGATTCCTGGGTATTTTACCATAGACTGTCATGTTGTCTGTAAATAGGGACAGTTTTCTTTTTTCCAAAATGTATGACTTTTATTTATTTATTTTTTGGCTTTATTGCAGTGGCTAGAACTTCTACTATGATGTTGAATAGTAGTGGGAATCCTTGCATTTTTCTTACTTTTGAGGGAAATGCATTCACTTTTTCACAGTTAAGTGTGACATTAGTGCTAGAGTTTTGTTTTTGTTTTTGTGTCTTTTTGTTTGGTCAATACCTTTATCAGGTTGAGGATGTTACTTTCTTTTCCTAAATGGTTGAGAGATTTTATCATGAATAGGTACTGAATTTTGTTAAATTTTTTTTGCCTCGGTTGATACATGTTTTTCTTCATTAGACTGTTACTATTATGGTTCATATTTGTTTATTTTTAATAGATTGAGAAGTGAACATAACTGGCTCCCACCTTCCACCAGCCATTTAGTTAACTGATCCAGTCCAGTATACCATATAGTAGTATGCGAATCTGTATCGAGTAGAGTGTGTATATGCAATTCTTTTTGCTGTTAGTCTTACAGACTCGTTTCCAGAGTTTCTTTGGTCACCAGTTTTCCCTCCCGCCAACTTCAGTGAGGTTGTTCATATGTTCACAAGTTGTAATACACTTCGATTTTCTTGTCAGTCTTCACCCCTTCCTGGGATCCACCAGTCTTCTAAATGCTTTTGTTGTTAATTTGCGTATATTTTGCATATAAGCGTTTTCCATCTGTGTTGCTTTTCCTTTTCCAAGACATCACATAGTTGGGATCAGACGGCATGTAGCTTTTGCTCTTTTCACTTAGCAAATACACATCAAGGTGACTCCATGTCATTTTGTGGCTTGATGATCCACTCTGTATGACTGAATAATACCCCACTGTATGGATGTTCCATAGTTTACCCATTTATCCATTGAAAGACATCTTAGTTGCTTCCAGCTTTTATCAATAAGTGAATAAAGCTGAGATAAATATTCACATGGAGGTTTTTGTGTGGCCACAGGTTTTCAGATAAGTTGACTAAATATTCAGGAGTGCAATTACTGGTTCATACAGTAAGCCTCTGTTTAGTTTCGTAGGAAGCTGCCAGATTTTCTCCCACGTAGCTGTACCATTTTGTTTTTTCATCAGCAGTGAATGAGTATCCCGGATGCTCCATGTTCTTTCTCATCAGCGGTCAGTACTGTCGGATTTGGAGGTCGGTTTGTGTGGCTCTTCTAACAGGTATAAAATTGTACCTCATCGTTTTAATTTGTAATTCCCTGATGACAAATGATTTTAAAGATCTCTTCATATGTTTATTTGTGTCTGTAGATCTTCTTTGGTGCGATGTCCTTTTGCTATTTTATAATAGGGTTGTTTGATTTTCCTGTTGTTGAGTTTTAAGGATTCTTTGTATAGTTTGGATACAAGTCCTTTACCAGATATGTGTTTTGCAAATATGTTCTTTCAGCCTGTGGCTTTCCTTTTCAGTATCTTAACAGCACTTTTCACAAAGCAGAAATTAATTTTAATAAGGTCCAATTATTTTTTTCATGGATCATACTGCCTCTAAGAACTTTTCCCTAAACCCACAATTATCTGGATTTTTTTTCCTGTATATCCTTCTGAAAGTTTTATAGTTTCGCCTTTTAGTTTTAGGTCTGTGATCTATGTTTAGTTTTTGTAAAAGATACCTGGTCTGTATCTAGAATCTTTTTGTGTTTTTCTGTTTTGTTTTGTTTTGTTTTGTTTTGTTTTGTTTTGTTTTGTTTTGTTTTGTGTGCATTTGGCTTTACAGTTGTTCCAGAACCATTTGTTGGCAATACTATCATTTGTCCATTGAATTGCCTTTCCTTCTGTATTTGTGTGGGTCTGTTTCTATTCCGTCCCACTGATTTATATATTCTTTATTAATATGCCCTGTCTTGATTACTGTAGCTTTATATGTAGGTTCATTTTTCCAATATTGAATCAGCTTTGACTCCTCAAACTCCACTTAATTTTGCTGTCTTCTTCCTTTTATATATTGCTGTATTTGATATGCCAGTACTTTGTTGAGAATTTTTGCATAGTTAATGAGAAATATTAATCTGTACCTTTCTGGATTTGGACTTTTTCTGGTTTTGATATTGGAGTAATTCCAATCTCATAAAATGTTTTGGGAAGTGTTCCCTTCTCTGCTGTTTTCTATAAAAGATTGTCTTGAGTTGATGTATTTGTTCTTTAAATGTTTGATAGAATTTAATGGTGAAATCATCTGGCCCTAGTGATTTTGGAAGATTTTTAACTCTCAGTTAAAGTTCGGTGATAGTTACAGGACTATTCCAGTTATCTATGTCACCTTGGATATGATTTGGTAGTTCGTAGTTTTTGATACATTGGTCTGTTTCATCCATGTTGTTCATTGTTGCGCATAGAGTTATTTGTAGGAATATTTCATTCTCCAGTTACTGTCTGTGAAGTCAGTCATGACATCCCCTTTTTTATGCCTAATGTTGATAACTTGTTTCTTCCCTTTTTTTTACCAGTCTTGCTAAAGCTTTATCAATTTTATTGATCTTTTCAAAGAAGACAGTTTTGGTTTCATGCATTTTATTCTATCATTTTCTTTATTTCCATTTCATTGGTTTCTGCTGTTACCTTTATTATTTCCTTCCTTAGTTTTATTTTGCTCTTTCTTGTTTATAAAGTGGAAGCTTAGATTATTAACTTGAGACCCTTCTTCTGTCAAATATGCATTTAATACTATAAACTTCCCTCTAAATATTGTTTCAGCTGTATCTTGTAAATTGTGACCTGCTGTATTTTCAGTTGTATTCAGTTCAATGTATTCTTTTTGTAATTTGCCTAAAGACTTTCTCTGTGACCCATAGATTATTTAAAATGCCTTGTTTTCTGTCCAAATGTTTGGAGGTTTCCAATCATCTTTTTGTTATTAATATCTAGTCTAATTCCATTATGATCAGAGAATATGACTTGAATGACTTCAATTATCTCAAATTTGTTAAAGCTTGTTTTATGACCCAGAATGTGGTGTATCTTGGTCGGTTTTTAGTGTGCATGTGAAAAGAATGTATATTCTGTGATTGGATAGCGTGTTGTGTCAATCAGTTGAAACCAGCTGGCTCATGGTGTTTTTCATTTCTGTATCCTTGATTTTCTGTCAACTACTTCTGTTAGTTACTGAGAGAGAAGTGAGGTCTCCAAGTGTGATTGTGGGTTTGTCTGATTCTCCTTTCAGTTTTGTCAGTTTTTGGTTTATTTATTTGAAACTCTCTTGTTAGGTGCGTAAAGGTTTTGGGTTGCTGTGTCCTGGTTGTGAGCCGTCCCTTTTGTCACCATGTAACATTCCTTTTTACCCCTGGAAATTGTGCTCCTCAATCTGCTTTGTCTGTTACTAACTTTTCTTAGATTACCGTTTTCATGGTGTGCTTTTCCCATCCTTTTAGTTTTAACGCATCTGTATCTATTTATTATTTGAAGTGAACTTCTTGCAGACAACACATACTTGGGTTATTTTTTCAATCCATCTGGCACACTATTATTTTTTCATTGGTGAAGAAAGGCCATTTATATTTAATGGAATTATTAGTACGATAGAATTTCTATCTACATGTTTATTTCACTTGTTTTCTTATGACTTTATTATTACATAATTATTTGTTTTCTGTCTTTTCTATTTTTCCTTTCTCTTTTCCCTTCCCTTCTTTGGGGCTATTTTAACTTCTTGTTCTGTAGCTTTTGTTTATCTGTTAGGTTTTTGACTGCATTATCTCTTTATAGGGATTATAATCCTTGCATACTTAACTTTCAGAGCAGTCTGCCCAGTCTGCCTCTTTTTTTTTTAATTTTTTTTAATATGAAATTTATTGTCAAATTGATTTCCATACCAACACCCAGTGCTCATCCCAACAGGTGCCCTCCTCAATGCCCATCACCTACTTTCCCCTCCCTCCCACCCCCCATCAACCCTCAGATTGTTCTCAGTTTTTTTTTTTGTTTTTTTTTTAAAGAACTCATCAGAAGGACAGTCCAGGGTATTTAGCCAGATAATTACCATTCCTTTTGTTCTGACTTTACTGCTAAGCTTCCAGGCTGCGCCCTCCAGTCTGAGGTCCCTTCTTGCTAAAGACCTTCCTTCAGCAATTCTTTTAGCTCACCTCTACTGGCAGCACCTTTGTTTCTGTCTGAACATGTCTTAATTTTAGCTTTATTTCTGACGAGTTTTTTTTTAACTGGATATAGAATTCTGAGTTTCTTTCTTGTCTTCGAGCACTTTATAAAATTGCTATTTCACTTCCTTCTGACCTCCATGGTTTCTGATGAGAATTGTACTGGCATTCAAATCCTCGTTCCCTTTTAAATAACACATCATTTTTCTCTGGTTGTTTTGGAGAGTTTCTTTGTCTTTCGATTTTACCTGCCCGCTTTGTCATGATATGTGTGGGAGTAGATTGCTCCGGGCTTGTCCTGTTTGTGGTTTACTAGGCTTTTGACTTGTCGTATATCTTTGGCCAGATTGGAAAAGTTTTAGCTATCATTGACTAGCATTTTTTCTGCACTGTACTCTTTTTCCTCTTCCTCTGGAACTCCAGTTAATTCGACTGTTAGACCGTTTGATTTTGTCCTACGCATCCACTTTCTGATTTTTTGTTGTTTAACGTGTTTCTCTCTGTTTCTCAGATCAGATCATTTCTGTTGACTTCAGTTTATTGACTGTTTCCTCTGGCATCTCCATTCTGCTATTGAGACTGTGCAGTTTTTGTGTTTTGTATTTTTCTGTACTAAATTTCCATTTGCTTCTTTTTTATAACTTGTATTTCTTTGAAACTCGGTATCTTTTCATTTCTTTCAAAGGTATTTTCCCTTCTTACAGCATTTTTATTGCAGATAAAATCCTTCAAAGTTACCAGGCCATGTATATGAAATTCTCACATCATACACTTTAAATATCTTACCATTTTATTTGTCCACTAATCCTCAAAATGCCAGGGACAAAATCTTGTTGTGTGATTCCAACTTCTGTGGCATCTTGGCCTTGATGTTTGTTAATGTCTTTTCCAAGATGAGTTGAGGGTTTTATGATTCTCTGTTTGCCAAGACATTTGGGATTATATCCTGATCATTTTGAATGTTAGGTTCTGAGGCTCTCAGTCTTGTGTGAGTCCAGTGTATAGCACGGCTATTTTTTTTTTTTAGGAGGCACTCAACCTGGATGGGTTTGGCTCTAAGTTCTGACCAGGTTTCTGCAGGTTGTGGTTTCAGTGTCCATTTTGTTGTTCAGACTCCATGGTCCTGTCCTACGAATCAGTGGCCGGTCTAGCACCCTTACATCCATTCTCCATGTCTTTGATTTAGAGTGATCCACACGTGCACAGGTCAGGAGTGAGTCCAGGACTTTACAAACACCTTCTCAGTGTGCTTTCCCAAACTTCCCTTTCTCTGCATCTTCCCTGCTACTGTCCAGTTCTCAGGGACCCTGTTTGGTCCCTGCTCATAATTTGGCCTTACTTACCCCACTCAGATACACACCTCCTAGAACTGCACCAACGTCCAGAGCCAACTAATGAGAAGACAAAGAGGAGGAAAGCAGCCGGGGCCTGCCCACCTGCGGGGACCACAACTGCTTCCGACAGAAAGAGACATGGGCATCCCGGTTGCTTCGGGGCCAGGGTGCAAGGGTTCAGAGATAATACCAGAAAGCGAGCGATTCCTCTGCTCAGAGCATCGGAAGACCCTTCTCTCTCCTCAGAGAGAGAGAGACAATACTTGCATACTTAACCTGCTGGCGCACACCCATGCATCTGCACCTGCGGGTGCCCTCTAGCTGCTGCCTGGTGGTGGAGAGCCCGAGGGCCTGGGCAGCCGAGAGACGGCCCTTCCTCAGGAACCCGCACCCTGCAGCAGAGTCCCCTTGAAAGAACGATTCTACCCAAAGAACTCCGAAGCGTGGTGTTCTTGCTTACTGGAGAAGAGATGGCGGAGGCAGCCTTGGTCTTAAGGAGACCTGATCTCCAGGCCCAGGCCTGCCACCGAGCAGCTGTGCTTGAGTGTAGCAGTGCATGGGAGGGTGCAGGACACATCCATCCAGGGAGCTCTCGCGATGGTGTTCATCACGGGGGAAGAGGCAGAGGCCCAGGGGAAGGAAGCGACTCGTCCAAGACCCTGCAGCCTGGAGTCTGCCTTGGCCCCTGGGTCCGTTCCTCCCGTCGCACGTGGGGACTACGGTATCTGCGTAGGCTCCCTCATCAGAGCCCCACTTGGCCGTGTCAGTGCAGGCACACCAGTGAAGGCTGCCATGATCTCTGCTCCCACAAGTGGCAAGAAGAGAGCTCACATATAAAATTCTGGTGTCCGTGACATAGAATGACGTCTTCCATGGCCGTTGGTAACCCCGTCGTGAGCCCCTAGGAGACTGATGACATACTGTCCGGCTGGAGAGAATGTAGAAAGCAGTCTTGGACGGGGTAGGTGCTCCCGATGGGCATGTTTAAGTGGCCACCCACGTGGAAACAAAAACGGCTGTGTCCTTAAGGGAGCGGAGCTCAGAGAAGCAGGCCAGCCCCCAGCGGAGCCTACGGTGGCCCCACAGCAGAACACGGCTCCGCTCGTGGTACCCAGGCCCCAGAAGAGGCAGGAGAAAGGGTGGGGAGGAGAGGGTGAAGGAAAGGAACATCCAGAATGTGACCGGCAGAGGCCGCTCCGCACAGCTCTGGGGTCATGCCCACTCCCCAGGGAGACCGTAATGGGAGGGAAAAGGATGATCATCTAATGGCTGCCCTTTGGGCCACCTGAAATGATGGCCCAGCCGCCGAGGACTTACGTGGACACCTCCACATCCAGAAGATAGATCTTCCACATCAGCGCATGTTAATTTTTATGAGTAGGTTTTACTACATTTTAGAATGATATTTAACAACCGACAGTGCCAGCCCCTCCTGGAAAGAAGAGCAGTTTCATGGTCTGATTTTGCACGGGTCAGGGTCAGAGGCACTGTCGCTGAGCGCCGCTCCAACTAATTAATGCATTTGCTCCCTACAGGGTGAAATTGGGTTTTCAGATACATTTATAACACGACTTGCTTGATTCCTAAATATTGCATTATTTGAGCTATTTTTCCTAATACACGGCCTGGTGTGTATGGGGTGAGAAATTATTTCCCATGAAAAATTGACAGCGAAGCTGAAACTGTCTGATGAACCCTGTGCTCACATACGGACACCTTATGCCTAGACAGGCAGGCGCTGGAGCGGCACCGCGGCTTCTCGGAGCTGCCCTGCGCCCCCGGGTGAGCTTGCACGAGCACCTCTCCTCGTGGTCCTACGCTTTGGGAAAGTTCTGGGCTCTTCTTCTGGAAAGCCCGGGCGGCATCCAGCAGAACACACACAGCGACCCCTCTGTGCTGCACGAGGAAGGCTGGAGACGGGCCTCCCCGCTTCTTGCGGTCTCCACGACACGCTGCTTTCGCGCAGTTTCTCTTCTAAGACCTCCGGCCCTGAAATCGCCTTCTCCCCAAGTTATTGCCAGGCGGCCTGCCGCCTCTTTCTTCTTCCTCTTCTTGTTTTGTTTTTGTTTTCGTTTTTTGGTGTGTTTTTGTTTGTTTTTAAGTGAGGCATAACAACAACAGCAACAGCAGTAATGATGAACAGTTTGATTTCAAAACCCTTTCTGAAGAAATCACAGTAAACAGAGTGTGTTTGCCTAAGGAAACCCTCCGAGCAATCAGCCAGTAACACAACTGCATGTGCTAATGAACCCAAAGCTGTTAATGTGGTTTCTTCAGTTAAATTGATTCATGAATTTTGAAGAGAACATTATCTAATGAATTTTCTTTGAATAGAAAGCAATTAAAAGGACAAATCAGTCTGATTAACCCCAAAGTCACCCTCCTGCCACAAATGGTGTACAGTTTGAAATTATATCATAAAAAACTAGAGCACATTTGCTATCTTTTTGCCCTCTACTAATCCATGTAAATTAATGAACAACAAAGTTAATTTCTTTGATGACCCTGTTCTAGTATCACCTGGATTATGCTGATGTTTAATTTGCTTAATGTTATAATAAAGACTAAACAGATTTTTTTTTTCCAGCGAAGTGATTATCATTCCCTTCAGTTAAGAAGTGATTTTTATTATTTAAAACGCATGTAAGGGTGTGTTTCCTTTAAGAACCAAATCGCACTTTGCCAGCCTGGCACCGAGTGTAATTAGTGCTATTATGGACACACTCCGGAACACCGCTGCTGCCCGTGGAAGCCTTCCCTTTGTCGTTGCCATCGGGAACTCCCGTCCCCGGAGGGCTCGGCGCCCCCACCGTGGGGGACACAGCTCCGTGTCCAGTGCTCCTGAGCCTTGCGTTGCCTTTGGAAAGACAATAGGTATCGATTCAGACCAGCCTCCCTCGCAAAGCTGGAGGCAGAGGGAGAGAACGTTGCCATGCATTCACCTGTTCACTCCCACAGCAAGGTGAGGAGCAAGCGCGATTTGATGTGGCTTGCCAATTAAAATGGGAATCAAGTTATTTTATTTTTGCAGCCCCGTGCATGGCAGATGCCTGTAGCCAAGGTCACTGCCAGCCCCGTGTACGTGGTGTTTGGCATTCTGAGTCTGCTCGCTGCTGGGTGTGGCCGCCTAGCATAAAACCACAGCCCGGCCCACGGCTCCTTTTTCCTTGTGTATCCCAGCTGACGTTGCCAATGACCCAGCAGTCTAAGAGGTTCTGAAGTCAGTGGGCAGGCAGGGCCTTCTGGGCTCACGAATGTGTGCGTGCCCCAGTCCTGGAAGAGCATCACGTGGTCCTTCCTGCGTGGGACCCGGGGACGCAGGGGGCGGTTGCAGGTCTGGGGCGCGTGGTGTTGGGATGGCTGCGTAGGGGCCAGCCCGCACAGTGACGGGACCGTGTGTGGAGGCCGCATTTTAATTGACTGTAGCACCTCTGTTTGTGTTGACGTGCTTTCTGTCTCAAGACCGGCAGGTTTCTACATCAGAGCTGCGGGAGCCGCTTGTCCACATAACGTCATTCTGCATTCTGCCTTTCAGATTCGTTCACCAGACAGGTGTTGTGGAAGCTGCTGAAGGTTGTCAGACTCGGAGAAACGGTTTCTTACCGGCAATTAGCAGCCCTGGCAGGCAGGCCCCGAGCCGCGCGGGCAGTGGGCGGAGCGATGAGGACCAATCCTGTAAGTCGCTGCCAGCGGGTGCGTCAGCGGGGCCGCAGGTGGCGGCGGGAGGGGGGGGCCCGGGGCCCTGCAGTGTAAGCGGCCTGTGCGGCACCGCGTGGGGAGCAGAGGAGAGGAGGCATCTGTACGGGCCCCCGGAAGAGGGGTGGGCGGCCCCTGCCCCCCGTTTTTGGTGGTGACGGTGGCATGTCTTCCCCAGGGGGTGGCTTCACCCCAACCTTTTCATGTCCTTGTCCCCCCTGCGCATCTGTAGTCGCGTTTTGCTGAGAGGGAGATCCCCTCCAGGCCACGCCGAGCTCCCCAGAGGATGGGCTGTGTGGGGTGGCCGCACGCCTGTTGTGCCCCGTAGGACAGAGGGCACTTTCTCCCCGTCATACCCGTACCTGGGCCGCCGGCCATGCTGTCTCAGGAAGGAAGTCCACGTGAGTTGGGGAAGAGGCCGTGGCGCCCCCGTCCCCAAAGCCAGGTCTGCCGGAGGACGACCCCGTACAACTGAGTGAGGCCTGGAATGTTCTTTCTTGTCAGCCTGTCCAGAGCCTGGCAGGGGCCTGCTAGCACATTCGAAACAGTTTCTCCCCGAAGCGGTGGGAACGTCTGCGACGGGATAGAAGCGTGCCATCCTGTCAGGATGAGGAAACAGAACCAGCACATCCTGGGGGAGGAATTACTACATCAGACAGACCTCCCTCCTTTGAAAATGGCTATAGCTTTGCTGTGTGTCCTCAAAATTCTCTTCATCCCCGTTGACCCAGGCGAGGCGGGCGTTCACACACCCCAACCCGCCGCTCTTGCCAGTTGGCACCGACTGCCCTTGGTCAGAGCCCGGCATCTCTAGGAGACGGCGATTACCCAGCTTTCCGCACAACACGGCCTTGTTTGGTTTAAGCAGCAGCTCATAGAGGATTGCGGTGGATCGCACTGTCTTGATGCGTGTCTGACCTGGAGAAGAGCTCTCTGCCTTGTTAAACTCCCATTGTCCGAGCAGCATGTGATGCGGACGACGCGTCGCGCCCAGCCCGCATCTCCCCATCTAGAGTCCTCGGCGGCCGTGGCTGCCGAGCCCAGCGGGCGTCCTGTTGTGTTTTCGCTGCCACGTGCCCAGCTGCGTCTTCAGAGTCCATCCCCTCCACACCCTGCGGGTGCACACGCTGACTATGCGCACAGGATGACTCGGCATCAGGTTTATGAGCATGATTTTTTACGCTTCTGACAAACTTTGACCCACGTCGTTCCTCGGAAAGGCCACCGCCTTCTCCCAGGTTGTGTCTCCACGTTGAGCAGTTGGACCGTGCTCTGGATAGAAAGACGGCTGGGACACCGTGGTATCCGGGCTCCGTTTCGCGCCTTGTGAGAAGGACGTCAGAAGCCGGCCGGGCTCTGCCTGTCCCGCCTCCCCCCCCCCCCCCCCCCCCCGCGGTCGTGGCGTCCTGTGGACATCCTCCCTTTGTCCCAGATCTTCATCCGTGTTGCGGGCCCCATTTCTGCTCTCCATGCCCTGTGTGTAGAGTCGGTCACCCACGCTGCTCACGGAGGCTTGACTTGACTCCCACCGTGTGACGCAGCAGGTGGGTGCCGCCGTCGCTGCCCCGGGCGTGGCTGCCGCCCGCCTCTGCTCCGAGAACAAGCGTTGGTAACGGACGGCACGCATCCGTAGCCCCGCACCTGCCTTCTGTGTGATGACAGCAGTTTCTCACTCTCTGAAAGGGACGTGCCGTCACTGTTCAGCGATCACGCTCCTGGCAATATTCAGAAACATTTATTGTTCTGCAACCAGCATGACTCTCTTCTCTTGCTATTAATCTCGATGAACATCTCTCTTCAACTGTGGCCTCAGTCACTGAAATTTATAAAATAGGATCTCCCGAGGCTTAAATCTCTAATGTCCGTAAAGTCAACGTATTGACTTCCCCGCCTCGTGCCCAGGTCAAGAATGGCAGCGACGACATCAGGCATGAGGACCGAGCAAGCGCCTGGTCCCTCCTCTTGGTGCTGTCCTGTGCCACGAGCAGCCAGGCAGAGGGGTGAGCCCTCGGGGCCTGGCCACGTGTCCCTCTGTTGTCGGGCGCCGCACGTAACCCATGCAGGGACCGTCCACGCGAGGCGGTTGTGGAGATGCCGGCAGCTGCAGGGCGGAGCAGGGCTTCCAGGCCTGGTGCCGACATGCCACAGGTGCGCCTGCGAGAAAACCTTCAAAGGTGTAGCCAACTTCCGCTCAGCCTCCCAGGGAGCTCTGCGGTCCTCGCGGGGTTCCCGTAAAGTTGATCTAAAACCTCCTTGGAATGGGCTGGGGCGTCCAAGAGGTGACCCAGGAACCTGCCACGACTGATGTGGCTGTCCCACGTGGGTGCCCCCTTTCCTTGGTGCTGGCGGCACAAGGCCCAACGCGGAGCCCCACGCATCAGCTCCAGCACCAACAGAGCATCGCTGAGAGTTGCTCGTTGAAAATCTCTGTCAGTTTAGGCTGAGTAGAGCAATTGTACCTTTTGGGAAGGAGAGTAGAAAATGGGTTTGGAATGTGGCAAAACACCACGGAGCTCATTGTGCACTCATTCCTTAGATGGCTAGCGATAACCGCGAACACGAGCTGGCTCGTACTCCAGCCCTTGCTGCGGGGCAGGCTTCTCTTCCCCACCAGAGGAAGCGTTGCTTGCTGCCGTGTGGGGGTTTGGTCCCTTCCTAAGTGCTCGGTTTTCCAGGTTTTCCACAGAGGACTCACTAGCCCACATAAGATGGTTCGGCAGCCTTCTGGAAGGTGCGCCCCCCCCCCCCACTCATTCACCACGGAGGATGGTCAGCCTCCTGTAAGTGACTCTGGAGACGCCTCGTGGCCCTCCCCCACAAGAGCACCCTTCCGCTCATCCTCAGACAGAATTTGCTAAATGCAGTTCAAAGGCAATCAATACATCGCACAGAGAGTTTCCCCACTTTTTTCTAAACAAACGCATTCCTGAGGAGTTAGTTTATTCACAGATTGCCACGAGCGTTAATGACCCCCCGAGTCTTGTTCTGCCAGTCACCCAGATGGCTGTTGATAAAGATTTAGCATCATGTTCTAAGTGTCAGGGCTGTCAGTGGGGCTGAACCATTTGACCAGAAGAAAAAAACGCACAGGGAGCTATTGATTACAGCTTCCCGGTGTCACTTGTTCACCAGGATTTAGGTATTGATGAGGCCGCGAGTGAAAACAAGCCCTCTCCCTTGTGGGCTGCTACCACAAGAACAAAGGCGAAGTTGGAAAAAATATTCAGCCAGCACCAGAATCAGAGGGATTCCATTATTGATTGAAAGGCCCCTTCGTGTTATTTTTGTTGGAGACAAATCTATGGGTTTGGAAGTTTTATAGCACTTGAGAAACAGTCTGTGTAAGTGATGGATTCAGTATTGGATGAATTAGATTTCACAGCGTGAAGATTTCAATGCAGCTGTGATATTATGAGCTGCTTGGTTATTGATAAAAATTACATTTTATGCAGTACAGGCTTTCAAGAAGAGAGTGTAGAGGGTATGGATCCTTTGAAATGTCCATAGGGCGCAAATACATTTTGGCGGCCTTGGTTATTTTCATCGTCTGAGATCCGCCACCAAAGTTAACACGGACAGAAGCGGTGCTCCCTGCCTCTTGTGTAAAAATCGTGCGTCTTTGGCAAGCGACCTGCTGTCCCGCAGTTGCTGCCCAAGATGAAGCCTGGCCGGGGCGGTGGCCGTCACTGCCTTTCCACGGGAGTAGGGCTGTGGTCTGTGGGACACACGGAGCAGGGAGGAAAATCAGAGCCCGCCCGTGAAGTCAGCGTTGGGTGGGGAAATTGAATCAGTACCTAAAAACATCTGTGAAACTAGCTCGACTCTTTATCAGTCAAAACTTGAGTTTCACGTTGTTGTGTCCTCGAAGCAATTATTAATGTGACTATTTATTGTATTTGATAAAAGCCCTCAATCAAAGTCAATATTCCAGACTTGAAATGTTGTGATTCTCCCCCCCAAGATGACAGGGATGATAGGCTGCTTGCGGGACGGGGCGGCAGCGGGAGCTTTCCCGGTGTGTGAAATGGCACAGACGGGAAGCCAGCTCTCCCCAGACCTGCCCTGACCCTGCGACTTGTCCTTAGATCCCCTGAGACTGCATGCGTTCCCATGGCAACCCAAACTTGCAGTCAGAATAGGGACTGGTCTGTGATGTGGGAGAAGTTAGGTTCTCAGCATCCAAGCCAGGTTACCCACAAGGCCAGCGATCCCCCTCGGGTAGCTGGTGGAGAGGCCATGTGCAGGCGCCGGGTTCCGCCCCCGCTGGGCTGGACTCCCCTCCTTGCCCCTAAACTGCCGTGGGAACTTGGGCAGGAAATGTAACCCAAGGCTGACCGTGCCTGGCCTGAGGCTTGTTGGAGGCTGTGTGATGTGCCACAGCGGGCACAGGCCACGTTCTCCCTGGTGGTGTCGTTGAGTGCTGGGTCCGGGATGGGACTGGGGACCGTGCCCTCTGCCCAGAGACAGGTGTGGCTCGGGGCCTACTGGGGGGCACTCTAGGCGGGTTGTTTTGTGTGACGGGCTGAGGTGGGTGCACGGCCACAGGGCGGCTAGACGCCATGAGAAGAGACCCCAGGTACGTGTGTTCAGCCACTTTCCTAGAAACTCAGCTGACTGGTGGCTGGTCGCTGGTCGCTTTGTCCAATTCGGGTCTTTGGAGTTGGAGCTTGGGGGTAGGGGACGTGAATCTTCTCTGTGTTGAGCTGCAGACTTAGTAGAGGGATTCTGAGAAACTCTCACCCTTCAGGGCCCTGCAGGAGTGGCCGTTTTTCCTTGCAGGACATTTGGAGCACGATAGCCACATGTGAGTGCACGGAGAGGGGCTGGGGACAGCAGGTCTGGGGCTTCAGGAGGTGAGGCAGGATGGGAGCTGAGTGGTCCCTGGGTACCACCCGGCTCCCTTCCAGGGTGGGGTCCGCTGGGGGTCTGTCTCCAGAGCGGGGCCAGTTCCTATAGCCGTGCTGGCTGGCTGTTCACGGAGCACTGCTGTGATCTGCACAACAATGAGAACCGTCACCCTAGCATGTCCTGGGCCTTCCGTGACTGACCACCCACGTCCCTGCACCCCAGTCAAGATGCAGCCACTTAGGAATGAGGGCTGTTTTACCCGGGACCCCTGGGCAGACCATCTCCTGAGAGGTTTGAACTCTGCTGAGAATCCACCAGATGTCCTGTCCTGGGAAGTCTTGGGTTCTGAGTAACTGCTTGTCGGGGCCTTTAAGCAAAATGACCATTCATCCCCCAGAGCCCCCACTGTGGGAACACGGTGTGCCCCCTGCAGTTGGCATGCTCTAAATAGTGGCCACTGGCCACCAGGGAGGCGAGGTCAGCAACTTGAGACAGGCTCCTGTCCACTCTGGCTTTAAGGGGCCATAAGTTTCTTCCCTTTCTTTTCCTCCTGTGTCCTGGGCCAGCTGTGCAGTGGATAAAGGACAGCAGGGTATTAGCTTTATTCAAATAAAAGCTCAACTCGAGAGGTGCTGTGGCCACAGTGGGCTTCCCAGGAATTCTGGCTGGAATGAGCCCCCCTTCCCTGTTAACCAGCCCCAGCAGAGGCAGGTGCTGACGACATCTGTGCTGCAGGGCAGACAGGTCCCCTCGCAGGACCCCACCTGGTGCTGGGCATTCCCGTGCCTTCCTCCCAGGATGGCTGGTCAGGGAGTCCTCCCCGCCTCGGGCCGGGGGTAAAGGATGCGGTGGCGGGTCCCTTCTTCCGGTGGGTGTCCCACCCCATGGAAATCAAAAGCAGGGGCAAGGCGCACTGTGCCCACCCTCCACAGTGGACTCCGTCCTGAGAACAGACCCTGAGCAGGTCTGCCAGCGGACATCCTTGGAGCTCCTGTCTGTGCAGCCCAGGCCAGTGGCGGGACCACCCAGGCGCTCCCCTGGGGACCGCTGCTGAAAGGGACCCCCCTACCCTTGGGGAGGACAGAGGTCTTCTCTGCTGGGAGAATTGACTACAGGGAGTGTGTTAGATGGGATTGTTGGCCTGCGTGTGGCTGCAGGAATAACGAACCACCCATGTGACCGTGGTCCCGACTCGAATCCAGGACCTGTGAGCTCTGGTATCCAGTTTGGGATGTGGAGGACCAGACACCCATGGGTCTGCCCTGTGCCGGCCCCAGGCAAGGGCAGAAGGACTGCAGGGCACGGGGGGGAAGAGTCCTGTCCTTGGGGCATCAGGGTGTGGTAGGGAGACCTGCCTGCGATGTGGGCCCTCCTCCTCCGGGGCTGCAGGCCAGCCTGCCTTCCTCCGGGACTAGTATCGCAGCATGTCGAGCTGCCGGTAAGTTGGATTGGCAGGGTTTGGTGAAGGCCCTGGGTGCGCAGAGCCCAGCCCTCACTTCCGTTTCCTGGTGTGTCCCAGTGACGCACGGCACCCAGACAGCCGTCACCGTCCCTGGTCCTGGCAGTGGGTCCTTTTAACGGTGGGTTGGCTTCTCTTTGTAGGATTGTATTTGGATTTTCATCATGAGGTGGTCTTGCTTTTAGTGAAGTCGTTGTGTTGATTAAGCACCTGACTCCTCCGTCTGTCTCCAGAGGTGGGCGCACAGGGAGGCCCCAGCGCCCTGGGGAGGGCTGCGGGTGGGCACGGCCCCGGTCTCGAGTCCTCAGGGATGCTGTTGGCCAGCCTCTCCCAGTCCAGGTATCCAGGGGCCAGATGGTGGCAGCGGCTGCTCAGGTGAGAACAGACGAGGACTAGAGTTTCTCAAACTTCCAAGTATCCCGGGATTAAGGAAGGGAGACGCACTCCCAGTGCAATGCAGAGCATGAAGCAGGTCGGCAAACCTTCCCTATGAAGGGCCTGGTGGTAAATACTTTGTTCTGCAACAGCAGCCCCAGACAACATGGCTGTGTTCCAATAAAACTTTATTTACAAAAGCAGGTGGGGACTGTACCAGTTTGCCACATTTTTCCGGTGCCTTGCGTGAGTATGGTCTTCCCTGAAGGTTCCTGTCACTTCTCGAAATGTTTGCGAATTTTACCTACCGCCCCGTAACTTGGAAATGTGATTTTGAAATTTGTAAGCATACGCCGCAAATTACTTACCAAAGACAGTTTTCTCCTTCCGAATGTTGGTATAAAGGGATTCTCTGGAAAATGCCGTTCATTTGCCTTGGAGCGTCGTGTCCGTCCTCGGCCCGTGCCGAGACCCCCAGAGACCAAGGGGTGCACAGCGCCGAGGCAGCCAGCCGGGGGCCTGCATGTCACTGTGGTCAAGGGCCTTGCTCTGGATGCCGAGAGACCTTGCGGGCCCCGAGCCCAGACTGACAGGGTCGCCTCTCTGTCTTGCAGCTTCCCATCCTCATCCCGTGCCACAGAGTGGTCTGCAGCAGTGGAGCCGTGGGCAACTACTCCGCAGGCCGGGCCACGAAGGAGTGGCTTCTCGCCCACGAGGGCCGCCTGGCAGAGAAGCCGAGCTGTCCGGGAGTCTCCCGTGGGGGTGGCATCCCCCACCCCCAGCCTGCTGGCGGAACGGAGGACTTGTGGGAGTAAATACTTGAGTGACACATAAAGGTTCTAGCACATTGGAGGTGGTCTGTGCGGTATTAAAAGAACTGAACGTGTCCTGGGGGACATAGCGTGTGTGCCTTTTCTTGTTTCCACATTTTACGGCAGAGTGAGTTCAGAGGACTGGCCGTTGTTCATCGTTTGTTTCTCTCTCACACCGTCGTCGTTCCATTTCTAATGTCTGTTAACACAGGGATAAGAAAGTGGGGGGCCCGGCAAGCCTGAGAGCCACCGTCCTCCGGGCAGGTGGGAGCATCCGGCACCCGCCAGGGCCCTGGCCCCCCCGACGCAGGCCTGTCCCCCTGAGAAGCTGGCCTCCCCGGCTCCCCTCTCTGCTTAGCCATTGAGGCTGCCGGGACGGTGTCTCCCACTCAGGCCTTCCTGAGGGAGGCCCGGCCGCGGAAACCAGTGCTCATGGAGGTTTCCTAGCGATGTTCTTCTCACCGCCAGAAAACCAGTGCAGGATGCACACACTTTGGGTTGTATCGGTTGAATGGAAAAGAACCATTTACCAAAGTGATTTGGGAAAAGAAGTAGCTCCTTGAGATGAGTTTGGTCCAAATGGCTCCTTCCTGAGGGCGGAGGGTGGAGGGTCTTCCTCGGGCCCTAGCCCCTCTCCTGCCGCTGCTGACCTTTGTGCGCTCCAAATGGAAGGTGACGATAGAGCCTAAGAGTCAGAGGTCACACAAGAAGGGGGGGGTCTGCTCCTGTCGCTGGCAGCAGAGAAGAGTGTTTCCAACCACGTGCCACCGTCCGATGCTTCATTATCGCGTTGTCATTTTCTCTTTGTAATTAACCGTACCTGAGAAACACAAGGGAAACTTGCAGCTATGCATGTGGATAAATAAGAATAGAGCGTATGATGTATGGAGAAAATAAACTCCACCCCACTGTGCAGGAGAGAGCTGTATTTTTGTCAGGGGTTCCTGTGACAACGCAAACCCCAGCAGGGAAGCTCAGGTGCTTTGTATGTGTCACTGAGAGCCTGGGTAAATATACAGCCTGTAATGCGCATGGTTTGGGCGTATTTTAAATTCCATGTTACCTTAACGCCGGTAAAGGAACGGTGCCTGATGTAAACAGACTTTAGGCTTTTCTCACCAATTTGCAATTTGTTATATCCTTTTATTCTGTCAACCAAATTCTGGGTCTTTCCCCTCAAAAATAAAGTGGTAGGACCATTACTGCATCACCTTCTGATTTCCATCCTTCTCCCTGCTGCTGTCTCAAAGCCCGCTGTCCGGCGCCCGCAGTGGCCACGTGGAGGTCTGATTTCCGGACAGGCCGCGGGGCCACCTTGCTTCGCCGAGCCCCTTGGCAAGCTTTGACAGCTGTAAGCACGCCCTCCCGGCGTCTCCGCGTGTGAGCAGAGGGGCCCGTTTCTGTGTTTCTGACGTGTTGGGAAGGCGAGTGGGGGTCCGGGGTGCACTTTGCATTTGGGGACTGCGGAAGTGGTTGTGTTGTAAATTCTGTGAGGAAAATGCTTTTCTCCAGGAACTGACGGTCACCAAGAAATGCGGTCGTGCTCTGCCCTGAACGGGCCGGAAAACCGCGGTCCTCACAGGCAGGAGCTCTGGCCTCGCTGGCCCGGGTGTGGGTTTCGTCTGAGTGCTTTCCAATAGAGGGCACCATAGCAGTGCACTAGGCTGTGGTCGGGAGACCCCCAGTCGCCACGTCTGTCTGAGGACAGACTTGAGAGTGGGGGCAGAGGGAGCTCTGCGATCGGCTCTGTGCCGGTCCCGCGGAGCACGGGGTGCCGTCGGTGCTGCTGGCAGACCCTGGTGATGCTCCGCGTGTCCCGTGCCGCCCACATGCTGTGCACCCCAGCCACCTCCCGGGCCAGGAAGGTGTGGGTCCCTGACACGCCACGTGCCTCCCACCGATCTCCAGATCCCCGGGTGGGCTCCCAGGGAGGGTTCCTGAGTCAGACGGCCACACGCGGGCGTGCCTACAAGGCCCACGTCCCCGGCGGGGCTCGGCCACTTGCGGCCGGAGACCCGCCCATCAGAGCAGACCGAGGTGACCCCGCAGCCCCTCGTGGCCTGGCACCGCCTGCTTGGGCCGTGCCCTTGGTGCAGTACAGACCGCGTCCTGTTTTCTGTCTCCCAGGGCTTCCTCGGCCCTGTCAGAACGGGCCTGATAGATGCCCCGAGGTTCCCGCTGACAGAGGCACGGCCGTGTACCGCTCCAAGGACAAGCTGTGCGGGGGCCCACATGAAAAGCCAGCACAGTTGCCTAGAGCCACTGCTGCTCAAGGTTGCAGTGCGGCTTATGGAAATAAGGAGGAAAAGGAAAGGCACAAAGAAACACAAAAATACTTTCCAAATAAAAAGAAATGTGGAAACAAGAATTAGTCGTGTTCTTCGGCCTCAGCCTCGGGTCCCCTGCACTAACGTGGCGCATGGTACTTTGAACGCAGACACGGAGACCCACAGGGGCGGGACAGCCGGCTCCGTGCAGTGGCCGTTGTTTGCTGTTCTCCCCCGTTTCCAGAGACCAGGACGATGAGAGGTTCGGAGAAAACGGTTGTTTTTGCGGAGCCACGTGCATACTGTACGGATGCCCTTGGCCACGCAGGAGCCGAGGTTTCCAACGGGTGGCTGTGTTCTCTGGTGCCTTCTCCGTGTGGAGAAGCCCCAGGTAAGCCCACCGTCATCCACCGCGTCCTCTGGCTGCATCGAGGGGCGAAGTGACAGCACGGGTCTGCCGCCGTTGCGCCCAGAGAAGAAACCTCGCGGTGTCTTGTGCGGGCAGGGGCTGGAGGGGATGTGGCCGAAGACAGAGCCGCAGACCACGTGGGTCGGCTGCTCCCAGTTCTAGATACAAAGGGTGCGGGCAGGGCCCATTCCGGAGAACGCAGGTAAGCTCACCTTGCAAGCGACTTAGTTGGGGCTTTTAATCCTTGTCTGCTTCTTAGCAGAAGCGTTGCTTGAACGACCTAGAGAGACTGAAGCCGTTTCTAACCCAAATGTCTTTGGGAACAAGTTTTTTTCCAAGTCTCCTGTCTGTACACCGCGTGCTCACACAGCCGCCTCTTTTGGGTGGCCAGGCGTGTCGAGTGCAGGTGTATTTATGTCAAAACCATCGTTTAACCAGGTCACAAACAACAACGTTGTCCCAGAACTTCCTTCAAAACTGTAATATGGGAACAAAACCCTGTTCAAGGGGGTTGCTTCAAAACCTAAGTGGTGGCTCGATCCAGCGGGTCCCAGTGGGGTCTGCGTGCTGCTCCAGATGTCCTTGTCCTCCCTGCTGTGGGCCCGGCAGGGGCAGGCGGGCACTGCTGGCCGTGTCTCCTGCCATCGGCACCCACAGCCATGACCACGGGCGGCCGCGCCGGCCCCAGCCTCGGCCACGGTTGGAGCAGGTGGGACGTTACAGCCGAATCAACGTGCAGACTCTTCAGAGCTTGCCGGAGATCTTTGTGCGATTTGGGTTTCAGGCCGCACACAGAGGCCTCTGAAGTGACAAATGACTTCACGTGGGACACACAGAAAGAGTTTATTTCACTCAGAACACTGTCCTGTAAGGGCGGGAAACTAAGGCCTTCTCCGTGGTCCGAGAGCCGCCATGTCTCTGGGCGTCCCAGTGCGTGGTTTGCATGTTTTCTTGCTGTTGTGCCGGCGGTGGGGTCACAGAGGGGGATTTAACTTGGCTTGGTCTCCTTCGGCCCGTGTGCGGTTGCTTTCTCGTTCGCCAGCGTTTGATGGAGAGTTTGTGTTTAGGAAACTGAAGTTCACATCAATTTTGCCCGTTATCAGTTTGAAAGACGTGGAGATTTAAATGGAACCCTGCCATGCAGCCCCTGTCTGTCTGTCCGTCCGTCTGTCTGAAGGAAAGGGGGTGACAGTTGAAAGGCAGGCCCAGAGCCTGGAGAAAGTGCAGGTCCCGACGCGTCTGTGAGCGGCTGAGGGCAGCTGTGCAGGGTCCGCGGACGCCGTGGCTCCAGCTGCCGACAGACGAGCACGTCTGGCCTCCATCAGCCGGCCGGCTCCGCGGGCTGGGGGGCGAGGCGCAGGCCAGGGGCCCGGACAGCAAGGCGCTGCGGGACGCAGAGCCCAGCCTGATGAAAGGACGTCGTTAACGAGTCTTTAAAGTTGTCTCAGTGTTTTTTCATGGGAAAAAGCCACAAGAAGAAGATTCCGCATGGACGCTAGTTAAGATCGATCACGAAAAATGCGGCACTGGGGTCATAGGGCACCTTCACAGAGCCTCGTGTTCAGCACCCTGTTCTGAGCTGCCTTCCTGGGTTCCTGGTGAGCGGAGCTCGTCTGTGGGTGTCGGTGCTCAGCCGGACCAGGGGCCCCGCGTCTGAGGACGTGAGAAGGAGCTTCAGTGCCCTCATCATTGTGAACTCTGGTGCCACTGGGGCAGAGATGACTGCTGGCTGCCAGCCATCCTGGGGATCGCTCTGCACGGCTTTTCCTCATATGTGTGGTTCCTGCCCACACACACCCTTCCTGGGGCGAGGGGTGCGAGGGGCACAGGAGAGAGGCCAGGGACTTTGTCTCCCCTCTTTCCTTGCCTCTCAGAGGTGGAGTCCAACCCCCCTCCCCCCCGGCGGGCACACCACCGCACACACACACACACCTGAGGCTTTCCTTAAGTCTCCCGCTACACGTCACTTCTGTTTGGTTCCCAAACATGAGCCACATGTTTGCTTCCAGATTGGTTTGTTGACTTAAATTAAGAAAAACCCAGCTGGAGAAAATATCAGTGTCCAAACATTAAGCAACATGTGATACTGTGCAAAAAGTCTTGCTTTTGGATGTTTTGATGGCCATGGCTCCCAGAAGAAGTGGATGCCTGTGTGAGGCTCTTGGCAGGCAGTGCAGGGGCAGGTATGCAGGGCTGGGCTGCACTCCCCAGCAGGCGGTTTGGGCCCCGGGCCCTGTGGGAAAGCCCTGAAGCCTGGGGCACCCCCAGCCCCAGGCACATCTCCGAGGGACCTTCAGAGGGGAGTCTGAATCTGTGCCCAGGAAGGAAGGGCCAGCCCTGGCCATCTTTGGGATTTAATCAGTCGAGAGCCCGAGAGAGCAGGCTAGAGAGCCCTGACCACCCGCTCACCTGGCAACCACACGAGGGGCATCCTGTGCCGTGTGCAACCCACCAGGTGAGGGAGGCCCACGGGACAGAGGAGGCTGGGGGCTGGGCTGAGCTCACAGCCCTTGTGGATGGGTTCCTTTGGGGAGTGAGACAGACCCCCCCCCCCCCGGCAGTGTTAAACTTGTGACAGCTTAGAGATCCTTCCAGATATAGATCCTTCCAGATAAGCGTGCGGTGCTCCTGCTGAACGCAGATCCTCAGTGCCAGATGGTTCTAGTCCAGCCAGAGCAAGCTCGACCTGGGCCCGGCACGTTCTCCGGATGCTTCCTTCAAAGGCCTTGCTTTGCTCTTTTGAGTCCCAAAGAGGGGAAGTACTCTGAGCAGAAACCTCTGTGAGAGGCCGCGTCTGGGCAGAGCCCTCACCGTTGTGGCTGCTGCGCTTACCCCGCTGGAGCGGCCCTTCTTGGATGTCCTGTGGGCCTCCCTGCAGCCGCCTCCCCTGAGGACCTTCCCCCGTAACCGGGAACGTCTGTGTCCTCTTGTTCACACCTGTCTGAGTGCCGACTGCGGGGACCTGGCCCTTCCCCCCTTCTGTGTTCTCGCTGCTCCGGGTGGGCCTTCCGGATCCATCTTTCCTCCTCTTGTCCTTCAGGTGTTGCTGAGTTCCTGTCGCACTTGCTGTGCTCTGCAGGGCGTCTGCATCCGGGGATGGGGTCACACTGTGTATCCCTGGACACAGCCCACAGCTCCCAGCACCCCCCAGGCAGTCCCCCCGCCCCCCGGAAGGAGGTGGTGGGGCGGGGCTGCTTCGGCCCCATTGGTCTCATCAGCAAGAGTCGAGAGCGGGGTCCTGGGCATGTTGAAAGACGAGGGCAGGAACGTGAGCCGGGGGACAGCCCGTGAGCTGGGAAGAGGGCTGTGACTTGGCAGGCCCGTGAACCCATACCTGCCATCTGGATGCACCGGCCTGGGGAGCCCACCCTTTGCTGTACTCAAGTTCAAACCTAGTGTGGGCAAGTGTTCCTAGGATGTTCTCTTCACAGTAGTTCTGCTCTTTCTAGAATTTCAGTATTCTCCCTCAAGTGGTCTTCTGTACCACAATTTAGACCATTTTTCTTGGGAAAAGGGCTTTCGTGGCTTCACAGGCTTTGGCTGTGATCCTCTCTTCCTATGCAGCCTCCCCAGGTGACCCTGCCCTGATGACCCCATCAAATGTGCGGGACAGCTTAAGTCTGGGCTCACAGGTTACTCGCCTCAGCTGAGACCCTTGCTGAAGAGGGCAGAGCAGTAGCCGTGACCACACTGTCCACCTTACTGGCCCCGTCAGAGTCTCCAGTCAGGTGAGGTGGATGGAAGAAAAGTCCTGAGCCAGAAATGGAACATTCTAGAACATTCTGGAGCCAGCTCCCCCAGAGCCGGTGGAAGAGCTGTTGGCTGGAAGTCAGTCTGGTCGTGGAATGAAGAGGCCACCCAGGCCCTGCACACAGGTGCAGACAGCCTCCCACTTTGGGGTGGGAGGGCAGTGCCTTCCAGAGACCCTGTTCCGCTGTGGGTGGTCCTCAGAGCCCCCGGGCCCCATGCCAGTGGGTCCCCATCCCTCTCCTGGGACACAGCAGCAGGCTGTGGTTCCTCCCTTCTCCCCAGCAGAGGCCCTCCGTCTTTGTGTTCACCATCCTCCAGCCGTGCCTGGGAGCATCTTAGCCTGGCCAATGGCTACACCCAGGGCAGAGAGTGGGCCCAGAGTGTCCCAGCCCCTGACCCTGTGCCTTCAGAGGTCACGGAGCCCCAGTCCACTGAACACATGACCTCGCCCAGACACACAGCCTCCACCTCTGTGAGGACAGTGTCTGCAGATGTCCGTGCCAACCTTGAACTGGGTGGAACAGGCGTCTGGAAAGGAGAGAGGAGGCCCCCAAGGAGGGCTGTGCCCAGGAACCACAGTCTGTTCCTCAGGACCCCTCCTGGCCACCAGAGGATGTGTCTGTGTTCCAGGTGGCGTGCAGATGGTCCAGCCTCACCGCCCGGACGTGGAAAGGCCTGGGGCGGCGTGGCCCTCGGGTAAGTGTGGGGATCAGGGAGCAGCCCGTGCAGATCGTCACTCCTCGGCCCCCATGCACAGGTACTCTGGGTTCAGGTGGCATAAACCAGCCCCGCCAGCGAGGCACTGGCTGCACGTGGCATTCTGCTGGGACTGCCCATGAGCATGGTCTCCCCAGAACCTACGGGCCAGCACGTGCCGGGCCCGCCCTGCACCCCACTGCCTCTCAGACCTCAGCAGAGCCCCCTGGGTGTGCGCCCAGCCACACAACTCAGACACACGGCTCCCGGCTTCCTCTGCCAGGCAGGCTCTCGTGTCCCTGTCACCCATGGCCACTCTGCCCCTTCTCCCAGGAGGTGGGGTCCGCGTGGACCTCCCTGCAGGAGTGCTCCCCTCAGAATGCTCTGCCCCCTGTGCCCCACCCTGGGGAGGCCTCCCAAGACACCTGCTGGGACAGCCAGCTCTCCATCCTCTGTCCTGTCCTTTCCCTCCAAGCACAGCCACCGTTTTGCCAAGGATTGCTTGTGTGTCTACTCATAGGCTGAGCAGAGCTCCTGGGGACAGCAAGGCCTGGATGCCGGCCCCAGGCCCGCAGGCAAGGCCATCCTCTACCTGCCACCCCAATCAGCAGAGCCTCAATTCACCCAGAGCTGCCCATGCCTCACGCTTTGGCACCATAGTCCCTGCCCCACCCCGCCCCACCCTCTGCCAACAGCCTTTCCTGGCACAGACCCCCGTCTCCTACCTGCTTCCTAACCTTTCTTGAGCCCAGCAGATCCCACAGCCCACGTTCCATGAGCTGGTAGAGACAGGCTCTACCTTGAATAGAGCTGATCCCACTGCTTCCTCTGTCCTCCAGGTAGGGAAACAGGCCCAAGGTTTCAGGACTTGTCTAAGGCTACAGGCAAGTGCATTGCAGAGCCAGAAGAGGGACTTGGGGGGAGAACAGAACCAAGGAAGGCATGGTCAGCACCCAACCTGATGCAGGCAGGTCCTCGGGGTGGAGTTTGCACAGCAGCCAGGATGGGGCTCACCTTGGAGAGACTGTCCCATGTGACAGCCCAGAAGACTCTCCAGGCCACATAAAAGTAAAGGTAGTAGTAACAGAATCATCCCTCCAAAGAAACAGGAGTGGTAGAGGATGTTCCTCAAAGTTGTGCTTATGATACTAAAAAAGGAATCATTCTAACGGTCCATCAGTAAGAGACCGGGTCAAATCCGTCGGGATGTTGATTCGGGAAGGGGTGAGGTGTTTAGCCTCAGCCTCTGTGTATCTTCCTGGACGGCCCGCCTCTGGCGCAGGGAAGGAAAGTTGGCACAAAGCCTCACAGTGTATGTACCTGCCCCAAGAAGAAGGGGCTGGAAGGTTCTACTGTGTGTGCGTGACCGCTTTCTCTGCAGAAGGGGTCTTCTGAGCCCCTTCCTCACACCAGGGGCTACACTGGTGTGATTGGGGGCATGTGTGACTTCTGCAAGGAGGGAGAGAGGAGCCATTCTCAGTGTTTTGGAAACTCAAGAGCCCTGGTATCTGCAATTCCCGCCTAGTGCTGTGGGCGCCGCCCTGTGACCCCCAGCCTCTCCGAGAACCTCTAGAACCCAAGTGGAGACCCCACAGGAGGGATTTGGCTCCTGACAGCCCCCTGGGTCTGGGCCAACAACGTGGTAGAGACAGGCTGACAGAGGACCCTGTGTTCCTCAGGAAGTAAGTTCTCCATTTGAAGAGGGTGTTCCCAAGGAAGTTTCCAGCAGTGTTTCTATTAATTTTTGCTTGCTTTCCTGGAAAAAGCACAGGATCCAAGGAGAAGTGACATTTGAAGTGTCTGGTTCATAGAAGGGGTGGGCACAGCTATGCTATGCCAGCCCCCACGGGCTGTCTTCAAGGGACAGTCACGGTCCTGATGAGACATTGTGAAGCAGTGCTTGTAGGCCAGAGTCCATAACGTGGAGGGAACAGCTGTCTGTCCCCAGCCCAAAAGAATGGGAGCACCTTACGTTTGGCCAAGGGCTCTCTTAGGGTTTTAATGGCCTAACTTACCTACACTAGGCCCTGTGGGAGCAGATCACAGGGGCAGCAGACTCCTAGGTGGAGATTAGTGTCTCCCCACCAGCTTTCTTGGCTCAAGTCAGGCCTCAGCCCTGGCAGAGGGGGGGTGCAGGTACACGGGAGGATCTGGAGAGGGCTCCGCCTGGGTGCATTCTGATTTACGTACCTGCTTTTCCATCCCGTCTCCTGAGGCTGTGCCAACTCCCCCAAGAGCCTGGCTCAGGGGCCCCGAGGGAAGCCGTGGGTGACAGGGGACTTTTCTTGCTGGCATCAGAGCCTTGGGGGACACCAGCGGGTCTGTGCTGCACAGTTGCATGCATTGGGCATGTGCCTCAGGAATGGGGAGGAGCTGTTTTCTTGGGCATGATTCCTCGAGATTCTGGTGTCATCATTGGTTCTGTCCAGAGTGTGGCTTTCGAGTTCCAGAGTGGCAGAGAATGTGTCTGATAGGGAATTTGGAAATCACCACCCAGCATCATTTACTTCCCAGCTGGCTTCCGAAAGCAGCAGTGGATGAACATTACCAGAAAACCCTGGCTGGCCAGAGCTGGTCCCGGCACCACGCGGGGCTGACCAGGGGTACGGGGGTGCTGGGGTGCTGGCAAGAGGCCCTCACTCATCCACCACCTCCACGGGGCCCTGGGACGGGTCCTCGCCAACTGCACGTGGCCATGCCGATCCCCAGGGCCACCTCGGGAGCCTGCCCTGGTCCGGGGCCTCCTCGCGGGCATTTATGTGCAGACACCTGAAGGCCAGGGGGGAAGGGGTGTAAAGCAAGACACCATCTGAGCGGAGAAGGGGCCCGAGCACAAGGGCCCACAGCCGGGAGCATCGGAGGGGGTGGTGGCGGTACAGACATTGGGACAGAACAACTAAAATCTCATTAATCAGCTTATCGCATGAGGGCAGGAGGCATTTTCCCCTGTTTCTCAATGCGTTTTATAAAACAGAAGCTGTCAACAGTGGAAGATGTGAAAGGCAGGGATGTGCCAGCCTCATTGCTTCCTGCACTGGAAGCCTGTGACTCTGCTGCTTTTCCCAGAAACAGGTGCGTCCAGAGCAGTGGCCAAGAACCGCCCGGGGTCCACGTCCCCGCCCTCGCCACTGCCTCGGCCCCCCCTGCAGACCACGAAGGACCCGCCCCATCTCTGACTCTGGGTGACTACAAGGGCTGACACAGAGGTAGGCAGCATGGTGCCTGGCGGGCAGGGGGGACATTCAGCTAAGAACTTTATAATTTTGTTAGAATAAACTATTACAGGGTTGCTTGAGTGGCTCGGGGGGTTGAATGGCCGACTTCGGCTCAGGTCATGATCTCGTGGTCCGCGAGTTTGAGCCCCGTGTCAGGCTCTGTGCTGACAGCTGGGAGCCTGGAGCCCGCTTCTGTTTCTGTGTCTCCCTCTCTCTCTGCCCCTTCCCTGCTCATACTCTCTCTCTGTCTCTCAAAAATGAATAAAGTTAAAAAAAATTTTTTTAATTTAAAATAAATGAGTAAAAATAAAAAAATTAGGATAAACTATTATACAATTTTATGACAGAAAACACATTCTATGTAATGCAGACCAAGTTACTTTAAACCTGTAGTGGTGCTGAGAAAAGCTAGAGATCGTACCTCTGACAGTTGCTGAGTCTTTTCCCTCTCTCTCTCCCCAAGAAGGGAGGAGAGTTCCGGTTCCTCCCTACCACTCTGACCCCAGAGTGCTCACACGTTTGATGTTCTACGTACGCCAAGGGGTCCCCCACCCCGGGGGTTGGAAAGTCAGTTCTCTCTTACCCGTAACCCCGGAAGAGAAGCAAAGCCACCTGCTGGCCTCCAGGGTGCTGGTGTTGAGTGTGTGTGGTCGTGGTCTGGAGGGCCGACTGTGTCCTCCGGCCGTGGACTCAGAGTCACCCGGCTCCAGACGGACGCACATCTGGGCCTCCACGGGACGTCCACCAGAGGCACATCGAGCGGCAGGGAGGGCATTCGCTTTGAGCACGCAGCTCCGCTCCCCTGCGGCCGAGGCACCCGACTCCTCCCGCTCCGTCTCCAGACCAGGACGCTCCATGCAGGGCCGAGAACCCGCATTTAGCTGCCTTCTCTTCGACGTGACGCATCTGAACATTACAACACCAAGAGGGATGTAGCTGTCGGTACCTCTCCACGCAAACATCGGACTTCTGCACCAGAAGGCAGCGTGACAGGTACTCTGTAGTTTCCAGCGAATTGGTCTCAGATGTAGATGAGCAAGATTTCCCGGGAAGGGGTGGAACCTTGTGGTGGGCTCGGCCCGAACCTGCCGGGGCATCGCAGGTGCCTTTGTGACTGACTGTGGGTCCCACCTGCCCCTTCCCTATCCCACTGGCACCCCAGTCCAGGAGGGTCTCTCCAAGTCTGCCCTCCCAGCAAGGGGCCTCGGGCTACACTCAGCCGACGTCCATAACGCTGCCTCTGAACTTGAGCCGCTGTGGCGTCCTCCTTGCTGCGAGAACAGCACCATGTTTGAACTCTCTCCCAGAAGCTCCTCAAGCCAGGAATCTAGTTCCCGTCGTGCTGGGGAAAGAGGACGATGATGCTCGGACATGACGTATGCATAAATGGTAGATCTTGTTTAAAAAAAAAAAACAGTCTGCAGAGCAAGGCGCTACAGTGATCACTCAGCGTGAGTAGTTGAAACTTCTTTTCTGTGTTTCTCTGCGTAGTCTAAATTTTTGCAACGGAAATGTGTTAATGGCTCTGATTATAAGGACAGTGTATTTACTGGGTGAAGAAGGGCCCCCCGACAGATGTCTTAAGACCGTACTGGTTGCTGCAGTCTAATCTCAAGACGACATGCCTGTCACACTTCTGCTCTGTGCCTGCAGGGCCGGTGGATGAGAATGCCCCAGACGAGATCATGCCCAGACGAGATCATGGAGGGGGGGTGGGGGGTGGCCAGGCAGCCTCCACGTAGACGGGCCGTGTGACACCAATATGAGAAGGACCCAGCTCGGGGCATGCTGTCTCAGAAAATCAAAAGGGGCTTCCTGGAGGAGGCAGGGCATGCACTGTACCCGTTACTGCTAGACAGGACATGGAAGGCCTTTCAAGTAGAAGGAGCTCCAGGCACCTTACAGCAGAGGAAACCAGGGGCCCAGAGGGCAGTGGTGATGGTCGGGCAAGGGGGAAGGCCGACACTCTTGCCACCGGGGGTGTGGTCATGTGGGGTCAGCTCTGGGTGAAGTTCCAGATGGCAATCAGGAGAGCAGTGCATGGCAGGCCTCACAGGCATCAAGGGACACCACGGCCCCTACAGCCCTGACTTTGTCTGGCGGGAGCCCCCTAGGTCTGCAAAGACCTGCCTCCTCTTACAGCCTTTCCTCACCTTACTGCCCTGGGATGGTGGACTTTTCTGAATCCCTCCTTTGTCACTGAAGTTCGCCCAGCGCCCCATGCAGGGAACGGCCACAAGACCCGAGTTCCTGGCAGGGGAGATAGGCTGTGAGGAGTGCAGGCCCCAAGGAGATCACGGGGGCCTCACCTAGCACCCCGCTGTCCTCGAGGCCAGGACTGCATCACCGGCACCCTGGGGACCCATGAGAACGGAGGCGCCTTGCCCGGCGGAGAAGCCTGCTCGTCTCTGCATCCCGTGTTTTACATAATTAGGTAAGTCGCTTAACATCGCTGTGTCTTCTTAGAGAAGCTACTAATCCTTAGAGCTGACAGGACTCACTAATTAGTGTAGAACACTTAGAAAATATAAGGAATTCAGATGTGGAGTATAATTGGCCGGTCCTCCTGGTATTGACACTCAGGCCACAGCCCTGACAGGGCCGCGGGCCTGGCTTTGTCAAGACGCGTGGTGGTTTGAGGCCCGGACCTAAGCGAGAGGGGCCGTCCCGAGCCCCAGGGCCGCCCACGGCGTGTCCCGCGCTGCTTTGCAGGTGGAAGCAGGCGTGGGGTCGAGAGTGGGCGAACTGGTCGCAGTGGATTTGCCGGGGAACCAGAGAGACTGGGCCGGAGGGGCCTGGGGCTGGGCTGCAGATCACGAGTGGCCGAGAGCCACAGGCTGTCCCACGCAGACCTGTGTGATCCTCCTGCCATCTTGTGCCTGGAACGGAGCTCCAGCCGTGGCCTCAAAGTTTGCACCGAGGGCAGAGCTGGCACTCAGCCCTTTCTCCTGTGTCCCTCTTTAGGGGACAAATGCCACACTTCCTTCTCAGGTGGCAAGTTGCTCAGAAAATAGATCCAAGCCCCAGACCTGGGCAGCACCTACCGTGAGTCCCAGGGACACCCGCGGCCACGTGTGGGTGTGGATTCTCCACTGGCGTTGGAGATAAGATGGCGATTGCGTGTCCTCTCTGGCGCGTCATTTCCTCAGGACGTATGGAGCCGTCAGCAAACCATTAATCTCTCTTCGAACCGCGGTGACAATGTTTACATTTAAGATCAAGATGACGGTTATTGGAAGAACTCCCCCAGAAGCTCTTCTCGCAGCTGGAAAAACACGGCAGCGGGTGAACAGAGAGAGCCGTTGCTGGGCCAGAAGTGACCACGAGGCGGTCCGGGAGACCCACACTTACAGAGGGCGCTGCCCGGGGAGGCAGGCATCTGACGGAAGCTTGTCCGCAGGTTGGAGCCGGCTTCGAGAACGGGGAAGCCTGAGCCACGCGGTTCGTGGCTGGGCATTCTGGCCACGCTTGCGGGAACCTGCTTTCGACAAACCAACTACAAGAAGTTTCTGAAAAGAAGTGTTTCTAGAATTTGTGCCCGGACAACACAGAAAAGAACCAGGGACTCGCAGAGGTGAAAAGCCAGCTTTCTGAGCATTCTGGGAACCTTCTGGCAAGTCCTTCATTTTAAGAGAGACCTCTGGGTGCCCTCCAACACCCTGCGGGGCCTTCCCCTGGGCATCGTCCATCTTGGCACTTTGCACACTGAGCGCTGAGACCCAACGCCTTGTAAGGTCTGGTCAAATGGCGGTCCCTGTGTTGGCACGACGGAGCCTTCTTTGTCACAGGCCTCTTCAGAGAGCACGTTAGTAAATACGGGACGTTACCAACAAAACGCTGACATTTTCATCCTTCATCAGAACTGGCGGCTGTGATCCTTACAACACGCCGTGATAGGTTGCATTTCCCCCAAGAAGGATTAGCATTTTGCTCCCAAACAACCCAGCTATGAAGATGTGAAGCCCAAGGCCACCACCTCAACATCGGTCCTGATCCCACTGGGCAGCGAAGCTCTCCTACTTCTCATTCTAGAATCAACTCTTGAACACCCACAAATGTCCGTGCACGCTAAGAGCTGACTATGGTTAACGTTCCAGGAACCTGAAGAAGAGCCCCTGTAAGACCTGGAAAAGGGCAGTTAGTCTGTGCTGTGTGTGCAGTGACTTGGCACGGTATTGTGGGGTTACCCTCTGGTGTCCTAGCCCAGCCATTTCTCCCCCAGGCACACTCCCCAGGGAGTCTGGTGTGTGCCCAGAAGCCAGGCCTGGGTGCAAGAGTGAAAACGGTGGTCAGTCCAGACACCCGTCCAGAGAAGGACAGGTGCGTGCATAGTGGAAATCACACCACTTGGAGAGTGAGTAGAGCTCCGTGCCACAGTGTGGGCGAGTCTCGGGGTCACGAGTCCACAAAGCAGGCTGCGGGAGACTGCCTGGGGCACGGTACTAATTTTGTAAAGGCACAAACAAGAGCTTTTTTATTATTAAGTTTATAAAAAGATTTATTTACTTCTAAGAGAGCGCACACGTGGGGAAGGGGCGGGGGGGGGGGGGGGGGTGGTGTGGACAGAAGGTCCGAAGCGGGCTCTGCGCTGACAGCAGTGAGCCCGACGGGGGGCTCGAACCCACGAGCCATGAGAGCATGACCTGAGCCGAAGTCAGACACTCAACCGGCTGAACCACCCAGGTGCCCCTTTTATTAAGTTTTTAGATTAAATTCCAGTATAGTTAACATGCAGTGTTCTGTCAGTTTCAGGTGTGCAGTTTAGTGATTCAGCACTCGTATATATTGCCGAGTATTCGTCATGACATATGTACCTTGATCCCCGTCACCTGTTTCCCCTTTCCCCCCACCATCTGCCCTCTGGCAACCACCAGTTTCTTTTCTGTAATTAAAAGTCTGTTTCTTGGTTTCTGTCTCTCTGTTTTTCCTTTGCTTCTTTGCTTCTTAGCTTCTTAAATTTCACATATGAAGGGTGCCTGGGATGCCTTCAGTTGGTTGAGCATCCGACTCTTGATTTCAGCTCAGGTCGTGATCTCACAGTGCATGGGTTCGAGCCCCACGTGTGGCTCTGTGCTGAGAGTGCGGAGCCTGCTTTGGAGTCTCTTTCCCTCCCCCTCTCTCTGCCCCTCCCCCATTCACACGTTCACTCATTCTCACCTGCTCTCTCTCAAAATAAACTCTTAAATTTCACATATGAGTGAAATTATATGGTATTTGTCTTTTCTCTGACTTATTTAATTTAGCACTACGCTCCCTAGCTCCATCCATGTTGTTGCAAATGGCAAGACTTCATTCTTTTTTGTGGCAGAATAACGTTCCATTGTATACATACACCACATCTTCTTTATCCATTCATCCATTGATGAACACTTGGGCTGCTTCCCTATTTTGGCTATTGTAGATAATGCTGCTTTGTACAAACATTGTGGTGCATGTATCTGTTTGAATCAGTGTTTTTGTACTTTTTGGGTAACCGCCCAACCCCCTAGTAGTGCGGTTGCTGGAAAGCAGAGTAATTTTACCCTCTAATTTCTGGAGACCCTCTATACCATTTTCCAGAGTGGCTGCACCAGTTTGCATTCCCATCAACAGTGTAAGAGGATTCCCCTTTCTCCACGTCCTCGCCAACACTTACGACTTCTTGTGTTTCTGATTTGAGCCACATCCTGACAGGTGTGAGGGAAGGTCTCATCGTGGTTCTGATTTGCATTTCCCTCATGACGGGTGATGTCGAGCATCTTTTCATGTGTCTCTTGGCCATCTGGACGTCTTCTTTGGAAAGATGTCTGCTCATGTCTTCCCATTTTTTTTATTTAAAAAAAATTTTAATGTTTATTAATTTTTGAGAGACAGAGAGAGAGCTTGAGTAGGGAAGGGACAGAGAGAGAGAGAGAGAGGGAGACACAGAATCCGAAGCTGGCTCCAGGCTCTGAGCTGTCCGCATAGAGCCCGACACGGGGCTTGAACTCACAAACCACAAGATCATGACCTGAGCCGATGTCGGATGCTCAACCGACTGAGCCACCCAGGCGCCCCTTGTCTTCCCATTTTTTAATTGCATTGTTTCTTGGGTTGTAGAAGTTCTTTATATGTTTTGGATACTAAACCCTTATTGGATATGTTATTTGCAAATACCTTCTCCCATTCACTAGGGTGCCTTTTAGTTTTGTTGATTGTTTCCTTCGCTGTGCAGAAAGTTTCTATTTTCATAAAGTCTCAATAGTTTGTTTTTGTTTATATTTCCCTTGCCTCAGGAGACATAAGTTGCTGCAGCCGGCATCAGAGAAATTACTGCCTATGCTCTCTTCTAGGATTTTATGATTTCAGGTTTCATACTTAGGTCTTTAATCCATTTTGAGTTTGTTTTTGTGCGTGGTGTAAGAAAGTGGTCCAGTTTCATTGTTTTGCATGTAGCTGTCCAGATTTCCCAGCACCATTTGTTGAAGAGACTTTTTCCCATTGCGTATTCTTGCCTTGTCAAAGATTAATTGGCCATAGAATTGTGGGTTTATTTCCGAGTTGTCTACTGTATTCCATTGATTTGCATGTCCATTTTTGTGCCAGTACCATACTGTTCTGATTACTACAGCTTTGTAGGATAAGTAAAGTCTGGAATTATGGTACCTTCAGTTTTATTTTTCTTTCTCAAGATTGCTTTAGCCACTTAAGGTCTTTTGTGGTTCCATGCAAATTTTAGGATTGCTTGTTCTAGTGCTGTGAAAACTGTTGTTATTTTGATAGAGATTGCATTAAATTGCTCTGGGTAATATGAATATTTTAACAATAGAGCAGGGAATGTCTTTCCAGTTGTTGGCATCATCTTGAATTTCTTTCATCGGTGTTCTGGTTTTCAGAGTACAGGACTTTCCCCTCTTTGGTTAAGTTTATTCCTAGGTATCTTATTGTTTTTGGTGCTATTGTAAACTGGATTCTTCTCTTAATTTCAGTTTGCACTGCTTCATTATCAGCATATAGGAATGCAACAGATTTCAGAACATTGATTTTGTATCCTGTGACTTTACTGAATTCATTTATCAATTCTAGTAGTTTTTTGGTGGAGTCTCCAGGGTTTTCTGTATATGGTATCTTGTCATCTGCAAAGAGTGAACGCTTTACGTCTTCCTTACCAATTTGAATGCCTTTCATTTCTTTTTGTGGTCTAATCGCTGTGGCTAGGACTTCCAGTACTGCATTCGATAAACTTCAAGTCTTGAGGGATATATGTTGCTTTAAATATCTATGCACACATACAACCACCTATGCACACACACATATGAACATGCACGTGTACATAATAAAACCTTTTCAAAGGGAAAAAGGGGATGATAAATACTCACTTGTTGCCTCTGGGGCAAAGGAAGAAAGATAGAATATTGTAGGAAACTTCGACGTTCAGCCACACTCAGGTCCTGTCCTATGTTGTTCCACTTAGGCTGGCTGGTACATTCACCAGTATCCTTACAATAGTTCGTGAACATATGTGTCGCATTTGCTTCTTTGCATCACGTATTCCATATTTGAACATTTTAGGCAAGTTGTTAAAGGCTGTCATTCAGTGCGGTTGAAAACTCATGTCTACCACTATGAGCTTTACAGCCTCTGAATAGATTTTTCTGAGACTGTGATATAAACAGATACTACTTTTTTTAGTATTAGGTAATGAATCGCGTCAACATTTGGAAGATCGGCCTCAGTGAACCCGATTTCCAAATGACCAAAATCACACATTGGTCAGAGAACCTTTTATAGCACAAGATGGACTGGTGAGGTCAGGGCAGTGGAAGCTCACGGACAGGGTTTCAGATTCTGCTCTGTAGCTGAACTGGAAGAAACTCCCACTTGTACAGTTCGGATGTAGGATCAAAGCAGAATATCCACAGTTCTCTGAAAAAAGCTATTACAATACTCCCTCTTTTCAACTATGTGTCCTTTCCCGAGTGTAAAGGTGAGCAGAGCTCATGCTCTGGCAGCTAGAGCTGGGGACGGGGCCAAGGGGTGGAGACGGGGCCGAGGGCTGGGGACGGGGCCGTGAGGGCTGGGGATGGGCCGTGAGGGCTGGGGACGGGGCTGAGGTCTAGGGACGGGCCGTGAGGGCTGCGGACGGGGCCGTGAGGGCTGGGGATGGGGCCGTGAGGTCTAGGGACAGGGCCGAGGGCTGGGGACGGGCTGTGAGGGCTGGGGACGGGGCTGAGGTCTAGGGATGGGCCTTGAGGACTGGGGACGGGGCCGTGAGGGCTGGGGATGGGGCCGAGTCTCGTTCAGAAGTGACACCTGAAGACGTGACTCTGTGTGGTTAGGTGCTGGAGCTTATTCCCTGATAAACTAATCTTCCCAGGAGCACATCTCTGTCCCCTTTTTACATCATGCTGTGACCTCCCGAGCACCATCCTGGTGTGGGGATAGCCCCCAAGTTGTTATTAAGCTGCACTGTGTGGTGAGTCAGAGATGGACGGATTCCACACCAGCTTCCATCCTTGCACGTGAGGATTAAAACGCCACCACTAAAAACGAAATAGATTTTAAAGAACCCGAGTTACAGATGGATGGAGCGTTCAGTGTCCTGATGTTTCCTGGGCTGGCGGGAGACACTGGCAGCTGTCGGCCGGCGGTTCTGGTTTTCCCACTTTGTGCCCGTGAGTGGTTTCTAACCAGGCCCCCTTAAAACGTGTTATTGTTAGAAAATAAGCCAAGAAACAAGGGATAGTAATTTAGTACTAGGAAGTTAATTCTGGGCACCTCTGACCTTCCCGCAGTCACGTGGCTATTGATTTTCAATACCGTGAGGTGGCGTGGCACCCTAAGCGTGGGGTTCAGCAGATTCCAAACACTTTCTCCCTTATCAGTCGAGTCCCTGAGTACTTGAGTATTAAGACAGCAAATGTCCACAGTTAACGGCGTGTCACATGGCAGCTGGCCGGACGTGCCAATTTTCTAATGAAGCGGGTTGTTGGCAAACACACCAGTCATCGTATATTGAAGGAGATCTTCTTTTGTGTATATCCAACACTCGCGAGTGCTTCGAGAGATACCAGTTACATCACTGTCTAAGGGCCAGGCACCGAGGGAGAGCCATCCACAAGCCGCCGAGACAGAAACAAGCAAACCCAGAGTTAAAAGCAAGACGAGGCTGGGTTTGGTGAGAGGTGTCAGAAATATTTTTTCCAGTTGTGCTTGATGGAGGAAATATCCTGAATACAGACAGTGGCTCCGACACCCTTGTTTCCTCTGCAGAAAGAGGCATCTTGGTAATTCCTCACTCCCAGCTTAGCTCACTCTCTATAGGGAAGACTCGGTATCGTTTTTCTTAATATCGAAGAAAGGAAAACAGTCGATGCCTTTTGGGTCTGAACCAGCATGCAGCTGGCCTGTCAGTCATCGGCCCTGGCATGTCAACCTGGTGAGTCAACAGACAGACCAGACCCTCCAGTCTCTCGGACAGCCCGATCCCTTTACACCAGGCAAGCGCTTGCCCCCACCCTCCTCCCCCTACTGCTAATAAATTATGGTTGCCATCTTGTATTGATTATTGAAAATGTTATGTCCGTGGGAAGAAAATGCCATTGCTTTAAATATCAACATTACTAGGGATTTTAAAGTTATTTTTTACAGAGACGCATGTGATAAAAATGTTTAAGCAATCGAAAGGAGTGAGGGGAGCAAAATTATTAAATAACAAAAAAATCAATCCTCGGTTCGGTCTGGCCAGACAAGCGTTTCCCGGCTCAGGTAAGTAGTTTAAAGTCAGACACGTCTCACGCTGGACTTTTTACAGGAATGGAGAAATTTATAATGAAATTCAACAAGGAAACGGGAAAAACAGCCAAATCCGTGCAGCAAAGTGGTTAATGGGATCATTAGCCTACCCGCTGTATTTTTTTGGACACTGTGTGCCTGTGCCGTGGTGCTCGAGACCAGATTGCGGGAACAGGCTGACAGTTAGCAGCTAACTCAGCAGTGCTGGGTACAAACTGCCATCTTCCTGTGGATTTACAGCTGCCACTTCTGCTACTTCAATTAGTTCTATAGCACACAGATGTTGCTTAAATGTTGCTGCTAATGATACTGCAATAAGCCTAAGATTCATGCCATATTTTGAGGCACGTAAATTTCTCAAGTGGCACAATTAAAGTGGAAATATTAGGTGGGGAGAACTTGGCAGTCTCTCCTACTTGGAAGGCACACCCGCTATGCAATAATGGGTCAAAAATTCATTCAAGTTTTACTGCTGTTCCGAGTTTTAAAAGACTTTTCACAGTTGAATGCAAAGTAGTAAAAACCAGGGTATTAGGAAATGAGAATGCAGTTCTGTTATTCAGACATGACTTTTAATTTCAAATTGGAATCACATGCTCACTTTTCTGGATGGGACCAAAGGGAAAAGGCGCAGGCTGAAGAGTGCTCGTCTTGAAGGTCAGAAGTCCCGAGTGCGGGTGAATTCATGGCCAGGCCGCGGCGCCGTCAGGCCCGCCCGTGACTCTGGGACGCACCTCGGTCCCCTCACACCCGGAGAAGCCTGGCTGGCCGCCGCCGAGCGCCTGAGCAGACAGCCCGCCGTCGGCTCTACCCACGGGCTCCCAAACCACAGCCCCGGGGCGCCGCCTGGGACACGCACGCGTGTACAGGCGCGCACTCGGGCCCACGCGTGCGTGTGGCCCCTCGGGGGCACAGGTGCACCTCTGACACGGGCAGACGCGTGGGCTCCAGGCCTGTCGGGAAGCTCCGCTGGAGTGTCTTCCTCCTCTGTAGCCCTTTGTCATCCCGACGCAGCACCCTGCCTGCAGCCAAACTTCTCTTCCATGGGAAAGCTCTCCTTTGGAGAACAGCTGCCGTCTGGTTACCAAACACGCTTTTGGTTTTCTCACACACCGCCTTAAAGGGCAGGCGGTTCTGCGGTGGGGCCCGCGCCCGCTCGGCCCTGGGGCGTCCGGGTCTTTGTGCGGGCCGACGCACCCCATTCGAGCCTGTCGACGTGAACCGTCCGCCCAGTGACTCCACGGAAGCTCGTCGGCATCCCGCGCTCCTGCCGCCCCCGTCAGAATTGGAGGCCACGCGTGGCTCTCGGCCCGTGGCCCTGCTGGAGGACGGACACGACAGCGAGCCCTGTCCAGGTCCCCGCGCTGTGACACTGTTCGGGATGAATTCGCGTTGGTAGCGGAGGCGGTCCGCGGTAGGCGTCTCAGCCAATGTCGTCGTGCAGCTATCCGCCAGGTGCTCGTCTTCCTCCTAAATGATGCAGACCTTCGAGTGCCGCCTCCCCCAGACACCCCAGGGTTCCCAGTGGCTTGGAATCCAGTCAGCGGCGGCATCCCTGTCTCTCTCTCTCCGCACCTCCCTCTTGGCTTTCTTCTCCCCGCTCCTGCCCACCGCTCTGTGCCTGGAGCGCTCAGATTATTTACAACGAATCTTACAGATGTCAGTATTGTCTTGTTCTGAAGCAAAAAGGACAATGAGTTCCCGCTGACCCCAGTACAGTGGATCTCGTCGGAGCACAATATGTATTTCATACTGGCAGTGAAAAGCCTACATGTAATTGAGAGCAAGAGAGAAATGTCAGTGTAGCATTTTTGTCGACACTGCACTCGGCGTGGAGGGAAGCCCAGGGCCTGGCGAGCAGGGGCTGCGGTGGCCGAGCCCCTCCGCGGGAGCCGGGAAGTCAGCGTCAGCGAGGGAGGGGTGGCGGAATTAACGTGTTGGGATTTTCCACCTAATGACCTGTTCCCGGAACTGGAGGGCCACGAGGAGAAGTCCGCTGCGCGGTTCCCCGTTTGCGCAGACACACCCGGAACTGGAGCCCATCTGCCAACTCAGATCTGTTTTTCCAGGTCTTTACTGTCTCCCATAATGCTTAATGTACTGTTTGTATATGTTGTCCTTGCACTATATTTGATGTGCTCGCGTATATTTTATTCATCTCTGGCTTCCGACGAAGGCAGGCTCCCAGCAAAACCGAGAACCATTATTTGCCACCATCAATCAAGTGTCTACACAGCTGGCACCTCATGGGACGGACTTGATTTTAAGCACAAAACGGAACTCTGGCTCTTTGGGGCCATTTCATTCTCCGTCCCTGGTGTCGGTTGTGATGTCTGGACGCTGGAGTGCTGGCCCACCCGGGGAGGGGGGGCAGCGGCCGCACCAGACAGCTACCTTCTCCATCAGACCCTTCTCGGGGACCCCCGAGCTGGGCAGCTGGAGCTCTCTGGCTTCTTAGGGTTTAAAAGCAAACAAAGGGAATCCTATTGTGGTGTGAATGATAGACACAGACGAGGCAAGCTCAGGAGCTCACCCACGTCGCTCCGGGAGAGAGGCAGTGTGTGTGAGGGCGCAAGCCCCAGGGTGCCACATGTCCACACAACGTGGTCCACACAACACCAACCCCCCCACCCCCGCACCAGTCCTGAAGATGGTGTAGGCACTGGGGGTGCAGACAGTGCCCCTTGTGCTGAGGCTCCAGCCCTTTCCTGGGCACCAAAGCCACATCCAGAACATTCTGGCCCTGGGAAGGGAGGGTCTCAACTGCACGAGATGCCTGCTGGCTTCTCGCCGCCACAGCTGTGTTCGCGGACGCCTCTTTTCTCACCTGCAACCCGTGGTGTGATATCTTTGCCTTCTCGGCTGTGTTGTTTGTAGCGGATATTAGACAGACACACCTTTTCTCTAGGGCTGGCCTCGTGTCCCGGAGCAGACAGTGCTTCCTAAGCTCTGAGCTCCGCAGAGGTGGAGGCCAACACCCAGCGTGGCCTTGGGGACGCAGATCCCGGCCTTGACCGCGTTCTCTCCAGTGGGGCTCCCCGGGCTGGGCGTTGTCCATGGTTAGAGCGCAGGTTCGTGCGTGCGTCTGTGTGTGTGCCCGTAGGGACGCTGGTGCTGTTTCCAAGTTCAGGTGAAGGGGACGTGGAGGTTAAGCAGAGGAATGACAAAGGCATCCGCTTCCCCTGGTAGCAGGTATTTAGCAGATGGGGAAATATTAGCAGATGGGAAATCAGCAGATACATTTAGATCAAGATGCAAATTTAAAAGCCGCCGACCCCTGTACAAATATTCACGCTGAACGTGTCCACTCCCATCAGCTACCTTCTATTTTTGATGAGCACATACAACTGTTCTTCCTACAAAGTCTTGTAAACCTTGAGCAAAGAAAACTCCACGCTTGAGAAGAAATTCATTGTGACCTGAGTTTCAGCATTAAAGTAGAAGAAAGCTTCCCTATCCTGTCAACTTTTGGACTCTTGTGTTGCAAGTCCTTTTATGAGGAAGTTTTTAACACCAACTAACTGGTGCTTCAAAAGAAAAAAGGTTTCCTTTCCCTCCTAGATAGCTCATATTGAAACTTCTATAGTGAAGCAATTTAAAAATGCAAGTCTAACCATGTGATAATTTCCAATACAAAAAAAAAAAAAAAAAAAAAACCCAAAAACAAAACAAAAGACACCGAATAACAAAAGTCCTACCTGGGTCCCAGCAAGCAACCTTCTGTACGGACCACAGGGTCCTGGGCCAGCCATGTTATCTTGCTGGACAGTTGTTTCCTCTGCATTAAAATCCCAGCTACACCTCGCATCTGCACAGAGCCGTGCCAGCCATGCAAGGTGAGGACCCTTCCACCCGTTCACAACAGGGAAACTGAGGCTTGGATTTAAAACTTGCCAAGACCTGTGGATTGTAGCAGCAGAGGGGGAGCTCAAATCAGGCCTTTTGTCACTGAAGTCTCAAGTTTTCTCCAAAGGAATTGAACTGGGCACTTTTCAAAGGGACCTACAATCTACAAAACACAATTGCTGCCTTATACACCGGTTAATTAATTCATTCTTCCAGCAAAGGTTTGAGTGTCTGCCACGTGCTGAAGACTGTTCTGGGCTCTCAGGATGTTAACTGGGTGGGACAGGTGTATTTTCGCCCCGGTGGGGTTTAATTCTAGTGGAGACTATCCTAAGAGGAAAGTGAGACCACTTCAGATCACAGAGTGGTGCAGAGATAGAGCAGGGAGTGGTTTCAGCAGGTGATGAAATCTACATGTCTCCAAAGATGCCCTTGACCTCCAGAATGAATGACCCCGATGTCCTTCCAAGGACTGGGTCTGCCCATGTGGACTTGATAACCATGGTTCAACCGAGAGACTCAAGTACTTGAAAAAATTGGCCTTGGGCTTTTATTCCACACTGAAACATTAGACAAGAGTATGGAACCCACCTACGTTGCCTCCTACAGAAATATGTTAAGCTGTTGTGCAAGGAAGTCATGCGAGGAAGTCACCCAAATTTCAGTCCCTGATTGATTCTGCTCTGTTGTTTAGAGAGCGGGTTCCAGTGGGGTCTGCTTCTGCAGCCTCAGCTTTGAGGGCCCACGTGGCAGGTGTCAGAAGGGCAAGCAAAGCACAGCTCTCTCAGGAGCCCAGAACAGGAGAGAGTGAGGCTCCTTGCAGACTGTGAGCCAGAACCCCGCAGACTTGCCCCAGTCCGTCACACTCCTGAATGGCTCCCTGTCACCTGCCTCTCCGCAGCACTGCTGACTGCTGGAGCGATCTTCCCATGGCGAGTGTGTGTGTGTGTGTGTGTACGCGCGCACGTGTGTACACACCGTTTTGGCTCTCTTTACATTTAACTCACATGTAGTGAAAATTTTAATAGAGCAGATTTGGAATAGTAATAATTCTTGTGCTAAAACCTGACAAAGATGTTAACAAGAAAAATATTCGTAAACCAAAATCTTTCATGAACATAGACGCAAAAAGAATTTTTTTCACAAAATATCACCTGGTGAAAACCAAGCAATAACAAACATCCCCAGAATGCAAGGTTGGTTCAGTGCCGAAAATTGATATAATTTGCCATATTGACAAAATAAAGGAAGAAATAAAGATCATCTCAATAGATGCAGAAGATCATTTGAAAAAATTCAACATTCATTAAAACAACTCTCTGCAAGGTAGGAATAAAAAGGAACATTCTCATTCTGATGAAAAGCATCTTTGAAGAGTGCATAGCTAACTACTTAAAGGTGAAATGTTACAGGTTTTTCCCCCAAGATGACAAGCAAGGCAGTATGTCTGCTGTGTTTCTGTTCAGCGTTTATCTTAACCTCTAGCCTGTGCAGTGAAACGAGGATAGCCAAACTCGTCGCGATGGAAAGGAAGGAAAAGTCTCTAATTTGCAGGTAGCTTGAATGTACACTTATGAAATCCTAATGAACCAACAAGTAGAAACTATCAAAATAATGTGAATTTAGCAAGGTCATGGATGTAAGGCCAACATACAAAAAATCAATGGCATCTCTATATATTATCAGCAAACAAGTGGAAACAACTGGGAAAGTCAAAAGTAATACATTTTATAACGACATTAAAAAACAAAATACTTAGAAGTAGACTGAATGAATAGTGTGCAAGACCTCTATTCTGAGAGCTATAAAATGTTTCTTAATGAGAGTGAGGGCCTAAATGAACATCCTTTGTTTATGGATTGGAAAATTCATATCGTTAAGATGTCAGTGCTCCGAAAACTGATCTAAAATTTCAAAGCAATCCCAGCAGGAATTATAATCCCAGAGGGCTTTTGTAGAAGTTGACTATTTTTTGAATTGCATTTAGAAATGCAAAGAGTCTAAGGAGAAAGAACAATCTGAAAAAACAAAACAAAACAAAACAAAAACAGAAAAATAATGCCGGGAGATTTTAGCAGTCATATTCATAATAATTAAAAAATTGGAAACAGGGTGTGCCTGGGTGGCTCAGTTGGTTAAGCAGCCAAATTCAGCTTGGGTCATGGTCTTGCAGTTCATAAGTTCGAGCCCCGTGTCGGGCTCTGTACCGACAGCTCAGAGCCTGGAGCCCATTTCGGATTCTGTGTCTCCCTCTCTCTGCCCCTCCCCCGCTCACACGCGGTCTCGCCTTCAAAAATAAATAAACGTTAAAACAATTTGTTTTTAAACTGGAGACAACCTAAATGGCAGCCAACAGAAGAATGGATGAAAGGAAGGATAAATTTGTAGGGTATCCATTCAACGGACCACTACTCAACAATAAAAATGAACCATCTATATGTGCAAGTAGCAAGAGGGCAAACACAGAAGGATACACACGCTGTCATTTAGATGATGCAGACCCAATCCATGTTGAAAATTTCAGAAGGCTGGTTTCCTGGAGTGGGGGGGGTGGGTCAACTGGGAAGGGGCAGGAGGGAGCTTCATGGGGTGATGAAAGATCTTTGTTTTCGTGGCGATGTAAGTGAATGAATGTGTCATTTGTCAACCATGTACAGTTAAGATTTGTGTGTTTCAGAGTATGTAAATTTTACCTGAAAGGGAAGTGACTGGGGGGGGGGCGGGGAAGGGACATAAGTGAAGCAAGGCTGGTGGGGTGGCAGGATGTGGAAGCCGGATCATAGGTGTATGGGGCTCATTGTGGTATTCTGTTTATAGATGTTTGAAATTCCCCATGAGAAAATGTTCAGGTTTTTTTTTAATGTTTATTTATTTTAAGAGAGTATGTGCATACGCAAGTAGGGGAGGGTCAGAGAGAGAGAACCCCGAGCAGGCCCCGTGCTGTCAGTGCAAAGCCCAAGGTGGGGCTTGATCCCGTGAACCGTGAGATAATGACCTGAGCCGAAATCAAGAGTCAGACGCTTTATCTACTGAGCCCCCCCGGCGCCCCTCGTTTTTAATTTAGCACATGAAAAAAATGTAAGCTCAAACATTCTGATCAAGTTTCAGTTTAAGTGCAAGGCTTAATGTGCTTCCCCCCAAATATTTTTATTTTTAGAGTCACTGCTATTGTATCTGGTGAGCTGAGCTGAGTGTCACCATCTTTGGGTGTTGGTCTCGGAGGGTGTCCCTTGCTTGGTCAGTGGTCCCTCTCCTTTACCAGGAGCCTCTAAACCGAAATGGTGTCTGGAAATGATTTGCTTGATAATCTTTTTACAGATTTTCTTAAACCCCGGTGTTTCCTGACCTCTTTCCCGAGGCAGTAGCAATATCTTCCCTGTGTTTGTTAAGAGGTGTGTTGACTGCAAGCTACATACGTGCCCGACGGTCACCAGCCCTGGAAGGGGACTGAGGAGGGAGCAGATTCTCTGAAAACCAGACAGCTCCCAAGGTCTTTGGGTGATTTATTTTAAGGAACAACTCCTAAAGATGGGGGTGACAAAATAAAACCAGCTTTGAAGTAAGTACATCTTGCCGTTTCCCACCCGCTAAATAAGCCAGCGAGAAAAGTGGGGGAAACACAGACCGCGTCGGCCACCAGCAGAGTCATGCCGTCAGCCACAGAGGGTGAGACTCCCGTCCGGCGAGCCCGCTGTGCCAGGCGTCCTCCCCTGAGGCGGCAGCAGCCTCGGCGGGGACGTGGGTCTGGCTGGCCTTGCTTCGTGCCCGGTGCGGCCGGTGTGGCGGAGAAGGCCCCGGGGAACCTGCCTGTGGCCCCACCCCCCAGCTTACCAGGTTTCTGACTTCAGTAAATGGTTTCATCCCTGACCTCTTCTGTGTAATTGGTGAATTTTAAATGGGCACCATATGTTCTTTTTCGCAACCTCAGGAAAGGTTCTCTGGGCTCGCTGCATTAATACAACCCACATTTACATTGAGTCGTTTTACTTTTATTTTTAACTGAAAAGGCCTTCCTTTGGATGTTTTGCGCGCGTGGGGCTATTTCTGAATTAAACCCTAATGTGGCTGCAGTTCACCAGATAGCCGATGCTGTTGGGATTGATGACATTTTGATGTTGTCGATGGTAATATTTTTGTGTAGGTTTTAACGTTTACTGGTCTACCCATCCAAATGCTAGTATATTGTTGCAGGAATTAACCGATGACAGGTTGTGTGCTTTGTAACTCAAACAGCCATTCCTAAAGATAAGTTTATGGGGGAGAAAAAGAAGGGAGCTTTGAGAAACCGCCGGGACGTTAGCAAGTGGCTGAAAGACTTCAGGGCAGCCTGGGGCCACCGCAGCCACCCAGGGCCAGTCCACGCTAGTGGGTGTGTGAGAGGTCCTCCCAACTAGACCTAGGGTGGAGAGCGGCCCCGGCCCTTGACCTCGGGCAGAGAGACCCAGAGGGATGGGAGTGGGTGGAAGGTGGCCAAACGCTGTGCAGTCAGGAAGCCTCTACAGATTCTGTGACCTTTGGAAACCACCTGTCAGGCCCTGCAGGAAGGGTAACCTGTTCCAGACACTACCGTCGTCTGTGACCTGCCTGGGTGTGGACTTTGCTGGGTTCAAGGTGCTCTTGGGGCGGGCGGCTTCTGTTCTGAGCTGCAGGCTCGGCAGCCATTCTCGCTCAGGGCAGAGCTCCCCTCCAGCAGCACGAGGGACACAGGCCAGCCTGGGAAGCCCCGGGGGGTTCAGGTTAGGGGTTCTGCTGCCCTTCCTGGGCCTCTAGGGGCCTGCCTGGCGGGACTCGCCCACACCCGCTACCAGCACACTGGGGATGCGCCATGGATCCCATTCCCAGCATGTGGAACGGCTGAGCAGGAGACCGCACGGTCCCGGTTTGCCAAGCGAGGCACCCCAGCAGGTAGGCGCTGTGCGCTGGGAGAGGGCACTCACCTTCCGAGTTTGCACTGTTCCATTTGTCCCCGTGGAAATGTAAGCCCTTTAATTATTTTTGAGGACAGATCGAACTTATTTCGGGGAAGAACCAGCTCAGGAGTAGCAGAGGGCCCCTAGAGAAAGCTTCGGCACCTCCTCTCCAGCAGAGTGCGTGTTTGTTATTTTTGCCGTGATTCCTACTGTTTCTCTTTATTAATGCAACACAGAACTTTCTTCCAGGAAAGTGAGAAGGCCATAAACCATTTCAATTCTATTGTTTATTTGTTGGAAGAAAAAAAAAATAGAGTCTTCCCCGAAATGCTCAGAAGCCTGCTGCTCTCTGTGTGGGGAACCCTGGGTGGGGACGGCCCAGGAGCACAGGCCACTTCCCACTGAATGCAGACACAGCCACCCTAGGTGACGCAGGCTGCGTCCAGGGGCTTGGATGCAAAGAGTGAAGCGCCCGGGGCGGACTAGACCAAAGCCTGAGTCCTGTGAGGTGCACAGGGCCAACCAGCGGGGTCTCCTGGGAAGGCCAGCTATTCCCCTCGCGCAAGTGACTCGCGGAGGGTGGGTTGAGTGATGTGTTAGAGCAAGTGCCCCCCCCCCCCCCCCCCCCGCTCAGGGCTATAGCTTTCCTCCCAAGCCTCCTAGGTGCAGGCCAGCAGGTGCATGTCAGGAGTGGGGGAGGGCAGTGGTACAGAGGGAGTACAAGACCATCCCTGAGGCCCGCGGTGGTAGGGTTTGACAGAACTAGGTTAGTTCACAGGCTTTCAGTGTGTCATTTAGTGAACTTTGAAAACACATACCTGTGTGACTAACACCCCAGTCAAGAGACAGAACTTTTCTTGAAACAGGTATCTGTATATCGATGTTCACAGCGGCGTTATTCACAATAGCCAAAACTTGGAAGCAACCTCAGATATCCAGTGACGGGTGAAGGGATAAACAAAATAATGATTCATCCACACAACGGAATGTTACTCAGCTTCCAGCCGTACAGTGGTCTCAACTAAGAAATTAACTGGTAAATACCATTAACTATGGCTTCACTCCGGTTTCTCCACCAACGTTGTTCTGTTCCAGGATCCAGTCCGTTCGCTTGTCACACCTCCTTGGTCTCCTCCAACCCGTGACAATTTCTTACACTTCCTTTTCGTTTGCGACCTTGGCTCGTTAACCTTTTTAGTTTTGTTCTTGAACCTCACAACCTCGAAAAATTTACCTAGTTTTTAGTAGTTTTCCTTTAGATTAGGATTTTCTCCCCATAGAATCATATCACCTGTGAGGAGAAAAGAGTTTTACTTTTTCCACTCCCATTTTTATACATCTCATTTCTTTTTCTTGCCTTATCTCGCTGGTTATCACCTCCACTTGCTGTGGAATAGAAGTGGAAAGAGTGGCCGTCCTTGGCATGTTCCTTTTCTTTGGGGAAGATCATTCCACTTCTGGCCATCGAGCATGGCGCTTGCTAAGCACAGCCTTCTCAGGGTGCCTCTTACCTCATGGAGGGTGCCTCCTTCTGTTCCCGGCTTGCTGAGAGTTTTCACAATGAGTGCGTTGAATGAGTTGAATCTTATCAAATACTTTCTCTGCCCCTGTTAGGATGATTATATGGTTGGTTTTCTTACTCTAAGTAGTGAATTACAATTAATCTTCAGATATTAACTTTGTATTCTGAGTGCACTCACTTGGTTATGACATACTGCTGGACGTAATTCGCTGTTATTTTGTGATGAATTTTTGTATCTCTGTTGAAGAAAAAATATTGGCCTATCGTTTTCTTCTCTTTCATTATCACCAAAGTTTGGTGTTGGGCTTAATGCTGGACTCACGGGGCGTGTTGGGAAGTGATGCCTCTTCCTCTCTTCTCCGAAAGAGTGCGGTAACATCGGTCTTGTTTCTTTCTGAGATATTGGGTAGAATTTACCAGTGAAGCTCTTTGAGCCTGGAGTTTTCTGTATGAAAAGGCCATTATTTATAGATGCAATTTTAAAAACTGATGGAGGACTGTTTACGTTTTCTGTTATTTTGTGCCAGTTATATTTTTATATAGCTCATGGAATTTATCTATCTCCTCTAAGTTGTTAAATCTCGGGCACAATGAGGTTCACAACAGCCCTTTAGTAACCCCTCGATGTGCAAAGTCTTTTTTTCCCCATCCCTGATGTTAGTGTCTCGTGTTTGCTTTTTTGTTTGTGTCTTGATCAGTCATGCAAGATAGTATAATTTTCTGTCAGTGCATAGCAAATTGCCCCAAAATTAGTAGCTGAAAACAACAGTGATTATTTCACTCTCCCACGGAATGGCTTCTGCTTCCATCTGGGCCCATCACAGGGCTGCCGTTAGCTGGAGGGTCAGCAGGCCTGGAACATGGTTGTAGCCTCACATGTTCAGCACATGATCTCCGTCACATGGCCTCTCCTGCTCCTGTGGGTTAGACAAGCTTCCTGCTTGCAGGACAGTATTCCAAGGGGGCAAAGGCACAAGTCCCAAGACCATCTGAGCCCTGGGCTCTGAATCTACACAGCATCACTTCTGCCACGTTCTCTTGAGCAAGATGGAATCACTCAGCCAGCCGATTTCATCCACTTGAGAAATGTGGGGGAGACGTGGCGAAATTTCAGTGCAAAGGACCCTGCCTTCTGTGACAAAGGAATTTGTGGCCACGAAGCAATCTGTCACATTCCACAATCTGCCCACAGTTTTCTCCCTACGTGCGCCATATTCTTTCTCCCATCTCAGGATGCCCGAAACTCTCATCCCTGTTAGGGCCTCAGACTCCCAGGCCAGGTTCTCATGATCTACATCAGGATCATCCATCTGGACACACACACACACACACACACACACATACACACCCCTCCTCTGGTGTGTGTCCTCTAAACCAACGAACCAAGTTACCCCACAAACAGGACCTAGAAAAACACAGGGCCAGCTGCTCCCATCAAACAGAGGAGGAGCATAAGGCACGTGCAAGTCCCTGGTGCCTACCAGTTCTGAAATCCAGATGGACCAGGCTGCCCGAGCCCCCACTCCAGAGCCAAGAGATACTCTGATTAAGGCCCAGTTCTGTTCCCAGAAAGGATTTCCTGATGCATTGTTCTGTCCACTGTTCTCTCATTCTGCTCTCTCAAGGTCCTTTCTTTCCCACCAGAAAGGGCCCATGTTTAAAGGTCAATAAGTTTCTGTGTCTGATTCTTGCTCACAGAAAGCTGGAGTCCCACGCGCCTGGGTGGCTCAGTTGGTGAAGCGTCCGACTTCGTTCAGGTCATGATCTCATGGTTCATGAGTTTGAGTTCCACATGGGGTTCTGTGCTGACAGCTTGGAGCCTGGAGCCTGCTTCGGATTCTGTGTCTCCCTGTCTGTCTGTTCCTCCCCTGTTCTCACTCTGTTTCTCTCTCTCAAAAATAAGTAAAAGATTTAATAAAGGTTTTTTTTTTTTTTGGAAAAAAAAGCTGGGGTCCCAGAAGCATCTTTTCATTTTCAATGATCTTGATCTTTTTTTTTTTTTTTTTTTTTAGTCCAAGCTGGTAGTGCTCTTGCTGATGCAATTCTCTTAAAAATGTTTTAGGTCTCTTATGAATCTTGTTGGAATCTCCTCTATGCCCCCCAACAACTATCACCATAACTCTTTTCAAGACAAACCTGTCCCTACTTTGGATATGTCAGGCTTCGATGAACCAGTGCCCCACAGATTCTTGGAAGCCCCTTTTCTCTTGTTGAGAAAGTCTATAAGGCACTGCTTCATATCTTTCTGAGGCCTTAGAGTCCCTTGATTCAGTCTTTACTCTGAGTCCATTTGTTCCTCCCTGAATATTTTGCTGACTGACTGTTGAAGCGGGAAATGTGAACAGCTTTCCTTTTGGAACCAGGTAGGTAATTCTGATCTGCATATATCCTGTCAATTCTGCTTGAAGATGCCAGTTTGGGGTTTTTTGTTGGGTTTGTTTTAGCTCCTGCCTCTCTCTTCCGTGTCGTCCTGCGTCGTCGTGGGGCCCTAACAGGCACTCTCAACAGTCTGCCTAGAAGTATGTCTCAGCCGTGTGCACAGGTTCAGGCACGTCTTCCGTGTTCCAAGTTAGCTGCTGGTGACAGTCCTGCCCCTCGTCCTCCTGCCCCTGGCACGGGTCGTTCTCCCCGAAACCGGGCCTCTGCTCTGCGTTTTCCCCAAAGGCATCTCCGTGCTCTGCGTCCTCCCCGCCGTCCAGACGCCCATTTCCATTTCAGCTATTTCTTCCTGCCCAGCAATCGACCCAGACACTTAAATCAACAATGACTTGTTTCTCGTGTTTCTGTGGCTTGGCCAGGCTGTTCTTACGCCCATGGTGTGCTCAGCTTCAGGCTCCGTAGGGCGCGATGGCCCGGAGAGCCTGATTCACATGCCCAGTGTTTGCTGCTCAGCTGGCACCTCTGTTCTCTCCCACCCAACCACCCCCCACTACTCCAGAAGGCATCCTCCCCCGCTGGCCTCAGGCCCCTGTGTCAGAAGGACAAGGACAAAGGCTGCCTAGACGTGAGGCTCCCCAAGCTCACATGACCTCACGTCCACCACGCCCTGTTTTGGGTCAAAGTGAGTCACAGGGTGGCTCGTTTCAAGAGAGGGGATGTGGACCCCGCCACTCGGTGTGGTCAGGGCCGAGTGACCCTGCAGAGGATCCTGGGAAGACTGCTGTGGCACTCGGGGAAACCGTCTGTCACACCAAGAGTGTCTCAGCCTCGTTGATCTTTTCAGGACCTGGCGGCTCTTTGACGTCATTGATCTTCTTACCCACTGCTCCACCCTGCCGGACTGTGTCACAGAATGTTCACGACAGGGGTCACTCCCAAAGGGAGCCTCCTCCCTATACGAGGCTCAGAATGCAAGCACTGTCACCTTCTGAAAGTTCGATTCTGCAGAGGAATCACCGAAGCCCCTTCTCCCGTGGGGTCTCACACCAGGGCACCAGCGGGGGGCATTTTGGGGAACAAGGCCTGTGCTCATTTTGTGCAGACCGGCAGCTTGCTCGTTCTTGTCTCTCTCTCTCTCCACTGACCCCCCCTTTCAAGTGCCTGCCTCCTCTCCTCCCTGTGGCCTCCCTTCCTTCTCTTCTTCTTCTTTCAACGTTTACATTATTTTTGAGAGAGAGCACACGAGCAGGGGAGGAGAAGGGAGAAGGACACAGAGAATCCAAAGCAGGCTCTGACCTGAGGAGAAGTCAGATGCTCAACCGACCGAACCACCCAGGTCATCCCTTTTCTTCTTAAGGGAACTGTTGAGAATCGAATAGCAATGCGTCTTCCGAGGGCCTTTGCCGAAGCGTTGCTGCAGAGCCCGGAAGGAGGCTGTTGAGAGCAGCTCTGGCAGGGGGACCTGGTCCTGCTGCGTGGCTTGAGAAAGGCCGAGATGGGGCGTGCGGAGGCAGGCGGCCCTCCTGAGCCTCTGCTGTCTGCACAGTCACGGGCGCCCTTCCCTTCCTCTGGGGACGGAGGCTGACCGGCCAGGAGGGCACTGTTCCCGTGTCAGCACAGGGTCCTTGGCAGGGTGTCTGGTGTGCCGGGTCAGCCCAGCCGGAGGTGGCAGGCGGGAGCCGTGCCAGCCAGACTTTCTGGTCTTGTTTCCTGACCCCGTGTCGTCTACAGGCCCCGCCTCGTTTCTCTTTCCGATCCCCCGTCTCTCTTGTTATCAAAGGTGGGAAAAAAGGCAACTGTTTCCAGAGGCTGCTCTGCTCGCCTGGACTCCCTTGGGTCTCACCAGGTTCTGTGTTTATGGGCTGCTGGGCTCTTGGGGCAGATGATCCCAAGAAGGGAGTGAGGTCACTTTTAGTGTCAGTCTTGGTTAAGTTCACTGTCGGCCGAATGTGAAACGGGCTCTTCAGCGTCCCTGCTTCTCAGTGATTCTGGGTGTGCGGCCCAGCCGGGAGCTGGTCCACTGAGCCCTGGCCCAGACAGCGGTCTGTGGGCCCCACAGACACCTGCACGCCCCAAGGGAACACTGTATTATGAGTCGGTGAGCCAAGGGGCTGGTGGCCAAAAAGAGCCCCTCCGGAGAGGCGTGTACCCTCTGCCCTCCCCGCCTCCACTTTGGGGGCACCTTCAAATGGGTGGCCGCAGGCCTTATCCCTTCGGTGCTAGATGGTGTGGTCCGTTGGTTATGAAAGCAGTGTGGTCACAGCGAGGGCCGAAGCTGGGTCTGGTCCCTGTGTCTGTGGGAGATGGAATCAGGTTCTTTCAGTCCAGCCGCGTCTTGGGCCGAAAGCTGCTGTGGAAACCTGGATTTTTCTCCAAAACATGTCAGAGAAGACTGTGGGGATGTTCACATGAGAAGAAACTAAGGCGCAGGACAACCGGGGCAGTGCTGCTCCCAGACCAGACCTGTAGCAGGGGGAAGGTGTGCCAGTCAGTGCTGTTGGGCCAGGTGACAGAATGGAGGACGAGTGGTCGATTGAAACGCGTATCAGAATCCCACTTGCTGAGGCTGCTGACTGCCAAATCCACGGGAGGAGCGCTCCGACCCTTGAGAAGCACACGCTCGAGTATTTGGGGGTGAACAGCCATGATGTGCTCACCTTGCTCCCAAGCGGTTCAGAAAAAATCTACGTTGGCCGGCGGGGGGCAGGGGGCGGGGGGGGGGGGCAGTAATGATGCTCTTAGCAGCACGGCCACCTGGGCCTAGGTCTTGGGGTGTTCTCCATTCTGCCAGCTTCCCTGGAAGCTCAAAGTGGTTTCCAGGTAGAAAGTTTTTAGAAAATGGTTTTGTTTTCCAAGGGCCTAGGTGTAGAGGAGAGCCCCCCACGGGCCCCAGAGCACCCTTTCGTGCACACGAATCCGCACGCCGCGCCAAGGTCCCTCCCTGCAAGCCAGGCGCGCCCCCCACCCGTGTGCAGAAGCCAAACTCCGCGTTTCAGTTTCAGGCTGTTGAACAGCGTGGGGCAAAGTGTCTTCCTGAGCGTTTGGAGTACCTGTTCTCTCTCCCCCCATTTGCTCCAAAGCCCTCAGATGCCCTTAGCGTTTGGATTGATTCTCCTCATTGGGCCTGTCTTCAATTTGGTTTCAGGCACTTTCCAATAAGTGCATGAAGTGCTCTGGGGCTCCGGAGAGGCACTCCAGAAATCAATACGTGTTCATCATCGTTGCGGCGGTTACGAGCGCCGGCCGTCCCCCGGAGCCAGGCCCACCAGGGATGCGTGTCCTCCCCCGCTGCTCGGCTCGTTTTGTGTCTCCCCGCGGATGGCCCGCAGTTGTGTCTCAGTGATGATCAATGCCACCGCGTCAGCGTGTCACCGTTAGTGCCAGTGGCTTGGCCCTCTCGCTGTCCTCTCGGAGACCTGGAGATTTATGGTCCACGGCTGTGCGTTCCTGTCCTGCCCTTGCTGATTGGGGGGCGGGGGGGGGGGCACACAGGAGACCCAAGAAGGGGCCTTTCCTTCTCAGTGTTTGCCATCTGCTAGGGCAGCATCACTGCCCACTGGGGGTCCATACCCGTTTGGATGTCCAGACATTTATGCCGGTTCCGTGTGGGTGTCATCTGGCCCGTTTTGAGGAAGGATGTGGTCACCCCGATCCCAGGTGCTCGAAGAAAGCCCCATGCATCACTCACGTGTGGAAACGAGAATAGTAGTCACACTTGGGCAGCACTCTACAGCGTGCAAAGCCGCTGCCCAGACGTTATTCATCTCGTGGAAACTCACAGTCCCAAGAGGTGGGCAGACAGCTGGGGGGCTTCCCACTTTGGGGGCTGAGCCGGGTGGAGCTGCTCGGTGAGCTCATCCCCGTGAGCAGCCCGAGAACGGCCTGGATTCTGAGCCTTTACCCGGTCAGCAGCACCGCCGGGAAGGGAGGTGGACTTTCCTCCTTTCTGCCCTTTGCACAGCACGCAGGAAAGTTCAGGGCAGAAGAGTGGGCCGGGCTACTTTGGCCCTCACTTGCTTTCTTCCAAACCAGCGGCAGCTGGGGGGTGTGGGACTTGCCCAGCGCGGCCTGGATGTCTGGACAGAGTATTAGGCTGGGAGTCGCGCGTACAGCCGACGCCCTGTCCTCCTGTCCGGGCTTCACGGTGGCACGAGGGAGCACACCGAGGCCGTCTCCGCCTCTGTGTCATCCCCCGTGCCCCATCCCGGTGTGTCACCTGGGGTTCTGTCCCAGCGCACTGACCCCTGCCATCCCATCAGCAAGTCTCAGTGCCCCCGCTTCTCAGGCGGGAGAGCCGAGTCCCCGAGAGCCGTGTCGCGTTCCCCACGTTGTGCCTGGTTGGCTCCTGGCTCTAGGCCCTTCCTGCTCGCCATCTCTGGACCAAGAGGTCTGGCTGGCACGGGGGGGGGGGGGGGGGGGGGGGGGTTGGAGGGGAGGGGCACTCTCCCCTGCCGGGGCGCTCAGAGGCTCGTGAAGAGGGTTCCCCAAGCCGACGTATGAGGAGCAGCTGCTGTGGATTCTCCTCCGTCTCCCAAGGTGTCTGCAGCATCCGTCTGTCCACCCCGCGGCGGCCTCCTGGCTCTGCTCCCTGGCTGCCCTGCCCCCGCTCCACGCCAGCTCACCATCTGCCACACTGGACCCTCAAGCCTGTCCCCACAGTGACCAGACTGTTCCGAACTCCGCAGGCCACACGCTCCTGTCTGAAACCCACTGCTGGCTCCCACCAAGCCCTCCTGCAGCATAGCAGCCAGGCTGCACAGCCCGTCACCTTGGCACGGTCACCCTGGCCGTCCCCAGTTCCCAACACCCCCCGGCCCCACGCTGTCACCGGGAATGCCACCCCTTCGTGAGGCCGAGCCTGTGCACCCCTCAGAGCCCCACCTCTGACACCCCTCCGTGCAGCCCCTGCTTTGGGGCTTCGTCCTGCTGTCTGGACAGTCGGCCCTGAGATCACGGACGCTTGCCACATAGGAAGCCAGCTGTGCATTGTCAGCCAGAGGTCAGAAAGTAAAGAGCAGGCCACCTGCCTTCTGGGCAGAGACGCCCATAACGTCAGCGTCAACGCCGATTCTGGAGGAGCAGAGGCGGGAGAGAAGTGGGTGGGAGAGCGGCTGGGGTTGGGGGAGCACACGTGGGGGCGCCCGGGCCCCAGCCCTTTCCCTCGGGAGCCAGCACGACGCCACCCCCACCCCGCGGGAGGCAGGAAAGTGTCGTGCACGGCCCCGTCTTCTGCCCTTCACTTCCAGGCGGCGGGAAATGGCTCCCTCCCACTGGGATAGACGGTGTCCGGGCTCCCGGCAGGTCGGCCCTGGGGTGGTGGAGGCCGGGACTCCAGTCACTGCAGACAGAGGAAACCGGCCCAGGACCGGAGGCAGCCTTTCTGAGAACAAGCCCCGGCCTGTCAATAGTGGCCCAGGTCCGTCCACAGTGCCGCTGCCTGCTCCCCCGGCCCGCGACCCCCACCGTCCTGCGAGTGAGCACAGCCCACGTCTGCAGCTTCAGGAGGGCCCGGCTATGGGATGCTGTTGACGAGGCATTGATAAATATTTCATCTTCACGTTAAAAATACGGGACCGGGAGCCATCAGCCGCTGACAACAGAAGGGCTTTCTCTGCTGGTCGTGGGGGCAGAACCCAACAGCAGGCGTGGCTCGGGCCAAAGGACCAAAGGGTTGTGAGTCAGAAACGTGTAAACGGCTGCTGTTGTGAAGGCAGTTGTAGCCCAGACCTGTGGGGGTCGAGGATCTCAGACGGGCCTGTCGTTGCCTCCGAGTGTGTGCCAAGTGTAGACTGCTCATACAAAACAAAATGGATGGTTTATTTACGTCTGGTGCCATTAAGAATGGAGGAGAAAAGTTCAGCCCAGGATAAGAAGCTTAAATCTTGATTTTTCCCTTCCCCCTCGCAAAAAGAATGGATTCCTTGCATTGTAAATTATCCAGCCCTTGTCCTTGGCTTGGCAGCTACTTCGGGCTGGTATGGACATTGCATAATCTTAAATATTGATTCTTGTTAGACTAAAAAAAAAAGAAAAAGTCCAAGTGCACGGGGCTCCACCGGTCTGCCTGTCCAGGAAATCACCTTCCCCATAGCTCACTTCTGATGGCCTCTAGCCTTCCTGACAGCAAGATCCATTCTGATTAGAAAAGTTCCAGGAGAAAAAGCAACGGTCAGGATCACTTCCTCCATTGCAGCAAACACCGGCTGGACTCCTGCCCTCCTGAGCTTTCTGCACAGAGCAAACCAGCGTGAGCCCACGTCCCCCGGCTCTTCTCCCGTCGCCCCCCAAACTCAGCTGCCCCCGCCGCTCCCGTTCACGGCCTCTACACCCGGATGTTGGGGTGCACCCCTGCTGAGGGCGACAGGCTCCCCCCAGACGCTTGTCCCCGAGAGATACTTAGCGTGGCCAAGAGCCTACCCCACTCACGGAAGAAATGTCCTTTTAGAACGAAAATCATCTTCAGAAAAAGAAAGCTCTGTGGTATTTGCCGCTGGACCACCGAGGCCTCTAGGCGCCGAGATAATTAAGGCTTGGGTTTTAGCAGAACGGAGAGAATAATCTTTGTGGACATCCGTTAGGGTTAAAAATGAACCGCTGATCACCCCTGCGACGCACAGACCACATTGCACTGCGGGGGGAGGCGGCAAACATCAGGCAGAGAACGTGTCTCCCGTCCCAGGCCCGGTGACGCCCCTTCCATGACTAAACACAGAAGGAAAACCCAACCGTGAGCTATTTTCTTCAGGTTGGCCACTTGTGGTGCAGTTTCATGAAACACAATTAACGTCCGGCGTCCTCTGCGGCCAGAATTTCACGGTGTGTTACCTGAGCAGTCAGCTTCCGTTAACTGGCCAGGAGCAGCGAAGGCAGGGAGGTCTGTTGGCTGATGTCTTCGGTTTGATGTTTCAGAGGCCTTCCTCCAAAAGTGGTTTCTAGTTACTCCAGACTGTCCCTTGAATTACTGCAGACACCCAAGATTGCTGGCGAGATGGGGGTACGTGTTAGGACGGGGCCCCTGCTCCCCAGTTACGGGGACCGCTTTCTCCTGCAGTTCCCGGAAGAGGCTCTCGGGCATGGAAGCTTGTGTCCGGGCGTAATGCGGAGGCTCGTGTGTCCAAGGCAAGCCGACCGATTGCTTGGTCTCCTGGCTTGGTTCAGATGGGTTCCGCTCCACGAAAGCGGCAAAGCAGGGCCTGGGACAGCCTCCTCTTGGTTTGCACTGTGGGCGGCTCTTGCCGGGACCCTTGCATACACCTAAGATACCCTCCTTCCGGCATTTTCTGAGCCTACCAGAGTGCCAGGGTCGTGGTGAGCAAGTTCCACAGTGAGCCTCGAGATCGCTGGCGCAAACACCGGCCGCCAGGCTCCCAAGGCCCTGCCAGACCCAACGGGCTCTTCCTGAGGTTTGGCTCAAGCCGCAGAGGGCCCAACGGTCCCGAGAAGATGCAGCAGGTCAGCATTGCCCAAACAGCCCTGTAGTCAGATGAGCCGTCTGGTCCGTAAAGCAGGCCCAGGAAGACATCTCCGTGTGGACCGTTTGTTGCTGGTGGTGTCACCTGAATATAGACTGGCCAATCTGTATTTCTTTTCGAAAGTCTCTGCTTGTCAGCACGGCCCTCCCCACAGCCTGGTTCCAGTCCCCACCCCAGCGAGGCTGCATGCAGGAGCCTCTACAGACAGCAGGTGCCACGTGGGGTCCGGCCCCTGGCCGCCCCCTTTCTCTCCAGAACTGTCCCCGAACCTGCAGGCTACCTCAGCCTCGTGAACTGAGTGTCCTTCCCGTTTCCTCCGTTCCTAACCGTCTGATTCAATGGTTTCACATCCTCAGGCTCTCCCTTAGCTTTTATGAAGAAGAAGGAGAAGGAGAAGGAGAAGAAAAGGGAGAAGAAGAAGGAGGAGAAGGGGGAGGGGGAGGGGAGGGGAGGAGAGGGGAGGGGAGGGGGGGAGGAAGAAGAGGAAGAAGAGGAAGAGGAAGGAGAAGGGAAAACGGTATCAGCTTCCCGGTGTCCAAGAACGATTTGTGTTTTTCAAGTTGTATTTTCTATTTCTGTTCCCTGTCTCGGCCGCTCACCCCTGAGCTCCTCCAACAACCCTCGCGGAGACCAGTCATTCCCAACAATTTCCAGCACCCAGTCTCCATACGCTGCTCCACGGCTGCCTCGTTACAAACTTACTTATGTCCAGGAGATGCTCTAGCCCCCGGAAAAACTGCCTTTGGCTTAGAAGTTCCCCCATACAGACGCTTCATTTAACTTCTTTGCTTCTCTGTGTCTTAGTTTCCCCACACGGATCAGACCTTGTCAAACAGGCAGCTCGGGGCTGCCCGATGGCCCCGGAGAGAAAGCCCAGGGCCCTCTGGTGCCTCACTCGAGACAGCGCTTTGCAGTTCACGTGGCCTCTTTCTCCTTCTGGGCAGCAGCTTCTGCGGTCCGTGACACCGTTCCCATCTCAGAGATGAGAAGTCGGGGCGCAGGCTTTTCTTGAGGTCTCTGGTCTTGAGCCTGGATTTTGACCAGGCCTTGTGACCCCAAACCCTGAGTCCTGTCCAGTTCACACGGATGTGACTTCACAGCACAAGGGAAGGTCCTGTGCAGCCCTTCGTGGCGGAATATGCTGTTTGAACTTGGCTGTGCCTTTGCCTGAGCTCAGCATTCTGAGTGTTGCGTCATGAACAGCCTTCCGGCCCCAAGCGGCCAGAAGCAGCCGCCACGCCCTGCAGAAGGCACCACCTCCATGTTTGAAAATAGACCCACGTGCCTGAGGTGCTGTGGTCTCCTGTCGGGCAGCCAGGAGGCCTCCACACCTGCCAGGGGGTGGCGGGGAGCAAGTCTCCCGCAAGTGTGCACGGGGCAGTCACGGTGGGACTGGGGAGCCGCCCCCGGTGAAGACAGGAGAGTGGTGAGCGTCTGTGTGGACTCACCTGCGTGGCTCCAGAACCTTCCGTCAGCTGGTGCTCAGGGCTGTCTGCAGAGGCCTGCTTGCTTTGGAATTGGCGCGTGAACCAAAATAGGATTTCTGGAAGGAATCCTTCCTGTTCCTCAAACCTCCTCTTTCCTGCCCTGGCCCTGGCCCTGCCCCTGGCCCTGGCCCTGCCCCTGGCCCTGGCCCTGCCCCTGGCCCTGGCCAAGCAAGGTCTGCCAACGCCAACTTGTCAAAGTGCTCTCTCCACCTGTCCTATGGGGCACTTGTCCCAGTGGCTCTTAAATTCTGGTGGAGTAAGGGGAGACACTTCTTTCGTTCCTGAATGGGAAGATTCAGTGTCTTAAAGTCTGTAGTCTCCAAATTGTAAATTCTGTGTAGTATCACACTGATTCTGAAGTTATTTAGAAGAGTAAATGCACAAAAATAGCTAAGAAAAAACATTTTAAAGGTTCTCAGAGAAGGTTTGCCCTTCTGGGAATAAAAATACGTTTCAAAAAAAAAAAAAGCTGCAGAAATTAAAATAAATGTTGTCTGGGAAGGAATACCCAAAAAGGTCAGTGGAAGGAAAATAAGGAATTATCACTGTGATACTTTGAATCAGCAGAAAGGATGTGCTGATACTTCAGTATGTGGTTTGAGTATAATTTGTCCCCATATTTAAAAAAAAAAGTAAATTTCTCCTCATATCAAACATAAAATTAAACTCTGGAGAGATTAAAGACCCATGAAAACTATCAGAGTATCAGGATGCAATGTAAGAGAATTTTGTTTTTAAATCTTCAGATGGAGAATATCGTCCTAAGCAAAGACGTGGAAGCCATGAGGGGAAAGGCTGACGCACAGATCACCAGGGGCAGGGGCCGGCGGGTACGGGGACAGAAGCCCAAAGCAAAGCTGTCGACCTGGAGAAGATCATTGCAAGGTATATACAGAGAAAGAGGTAAGAGCCACAAAATACAATGAGCAGCTGCAAATCAACAAGAAACAGACGACGCAGTAGAAAAATGGGGAGATGACCACAGGTGCTTCACAGAAAACAAATGGTCCATAAATATGTGAAATACACTAAACCTCACTGGGAGTTCAGAAAATGCAGATTGAGGGGCGCCTGGGTGGCTCAGTCGGTTGAGCGTCCGACTTCAGCTCAGGTCACGATCTCGCGGTCCGTGTGTTCGAGCCCCGCGTCAGGCTCTGGGCTGATGGCTCAGAGCCTGGAGCCTGCTTCGGATTCTGTGCCTCCCTCTCTCTCTGACCCTCCCCTGTTCATGCTCTGTCTCTCTCTGTCTCAAAAATAAATAAATGTTAGAAATAATAATAATAATAATAATAATAAAATGCAGATTGAAACAGGAAGGTAGCATTCTCACTAATGACATCAGCAAAAAAAAAAAAAATTCAAGTTTTCATTTTAATTCCAGTGTAGTTAACATGCAGCGTTGTGTTGGCTTCAGGTGTGCAGTGGAGTGACATAGTAGAGTCACATGTTTGTCACAAGCGTACTCTGAGTCCCCCCTCTGGCAGCCACCACTTTGTTCTCCGTAGGTAAGACTCTGTGTCTTGATTTGCGTCTCTCCCTCTTTTTTTCCCTTCGCCCATTTGTTTCGTTTCTTAAATTCCACATGTGAGTGAAATCGTACGCTATTTGCCTTTCCCTGTTTTAGCATCATACTCTCTAGCCCCATCCATGCTGTTGCAGAAGGCAGGATTTCATTCCTTTTAGGGCTGAATAACACCGCGCTGTGTACGTATACATACTCCACATCTTTCTTCTTCATTCATGGGTCTGTGAACACTCGGGCTGCTTCCATAATTTGGCCGTTGTGGAGAACACTGCTATGAACCGAGGTGCACGTATCCCTTTGAATCAGTGTTTTCGTCATTGGGGGGCAAATACCCAGTAGTGTGATTGCTGGATGGTACCGTAGTTCTATTTTTAAGTTTTGGGGGAAACTCCATACTTGGCTGCACCAGTTTGCATCCCCATCAGCAGTGCAAGAAGGTTCCTTTTTCTCCACATTCTCACCAACACTTGTTGTTTCTTGTGTTTTGATTTTAGCCATTCTGACAGGTGTGAGGTGGGGTCTCATTGTGGCTTTGATTTGTATTTCCCTGATGATGAATGATGGTGAGCATCTTTTCATGGGTCCGTTGGCCATCTGGATGTCTTTGGAAAAGTGTCTGTTCATGTCTTCTGCCCCTTTTTTGATTGAATTACTTGTTTTTTGGGGTGTTAAGTTATAGAAGTTCTTTATACATTTTTGACACTAACCTTTTATCTGTCGTTTACAAATGTCTTCTCCCATTCCATGGGTTGTCTTTAGTTTTGTTGATCGTTGTCTGTGCTGTGCAGAGGCTTTTTATTTTGACATAGTCTCAATAGTTTATTTTTGCTTTGTTTCCCTTGCCTCAGAAGACAGATCTAGAAAAATATTGCTGCAGCCGATGTCGGAGAAATTACCACCTATGTTCCCTTCTAGGATTGTATGGTTTCAGGTCTCACATTTAGGTCTTTAATTCATTTTGAATTTATTTTTGTGTGCGGTGTAAGAAAGCGGTCCAGTTTCATTGTTTCAATGAAAGCTACATTGTTTCCGTGTAGCTGCCCAGTTTTCCCAGCGCCATTTGTTGAAGAGACTGTCTTTTTCCCACTGCGTGTTCTTGCCTCCTTTGTCAAAGATTCATTGATTATAAAATTGTCGGTTTGTCTCTGGGTTTTCTAGTCTGCATTGATCTGTGCATATGCCAGTGCTGTACTGTTTTGACTACTATGGCTTTGTAATATAACTTGTGATGACTCCAGCTTTGTTTTTCTTTCTCAAGATTGCTTAGTTACTTGGGGTCTTGGCTCCAAAGTTTAGGATTGTTTGTTCTAGTGCTGTGGAAACTGCTGGTGATGCTTTTGGGGGGATTGCATTAAATCTGCGGATTGCTTTGGGGAGTGTAGACATTTTAACAATGTCTCTTCTTCTAGTCCCTGAGCGTGGGAGGTCTTTCTGTTTCTTTGTGCCGCCTTCAGTTTCTTTGATCGCCAGTTTATGTTTTCAGAGTGCACATCTTTCCCGTCTTTGGTTACATTTATTCTTAGGTATTTTATTGTTTTTGCTGCAGCTGTAAATGGATTGCTTGCTTAATTTCTCTTTCTGCTGCTTCATTATTAGCGCATAGAAAGGCAACAGATTTCTGCACATTGATTTTGTGTCCTGAACTCGTTTATCAGTTCTAGTAGTTTTTTGGTGGCATTTTCAGGGTTTTCGACATGTAGAATTGGCTCATCTGCAAACGGTGAAAACTTTACTTCTTCTGTACCAATTTGGATGCCCTTTACTTCTTTCCACTGTCTGCTTGCTGTGGCTAGGACTTCGAATGTTATGTTGAATAAATGTGGTGACAGTGGACATCCTCGTCCTGTTTCTGACCTTAAGGGAAAAGCTCTCAGTTTTTCGCCATTGAGTATGATGTTTGCTATGAGTTTTTCATGTGAAACCTTTACTATGTTGAGGTACATTCCCTTTAAACCTACTTTGTTAATTTTTTTGTAGCTTTTTTTGCCATAAATGAACGTTGTACCTTGTCAACTGCTTTTCCTGCATTTATTAAGATGATCATATGGTTTTTATCCCTTTCTCCCATTGATGTGATGTATCACATTGATTTGCAAATATTAAACCACCCTTGCACCCCGGGAACAAATCCCACTTGATTGTGGTGAATGACGTTTTTAATGTATTGTTGGATTCAGTTTGCTGGTATTTTGTTGAGGAATTTTGCCTTTATGTTCATCAGAGGTACTGGCCTGTAGTTCTCTTTTTTTGTGGTGTCTTTATCTGGTTTTGTTATCAGGATAATGTGGGCTTCATAGAATGAATTTGGAAATTCTTCTTCCTCTTTTTTTTTTTTTTTGGAGTAATTTGAGAATGGTAGAATTCATCTGTGGAGTCGTCTCGTCCTGGAATTTTGCTTGTTGGCAGTTTTTTGATTACTGACTCAATTTCATTGCTGGTAATCAGTCCGTTCCGGTTTTCTATCTCTTCCTAATTCTGTTTTAGTAGAATATATGTTTCTAGGCATTTATCCATTTCTCTACATTGTCCAGTTTGTTGGCATAGAATTTTTCATAATAATTTCATATAATTGTATATGTGTGGTGTTGATTGTTATTTCTTTTCTTTCACTTATGAATGTGTTTATTTGAGTCCTCCCTTCCTCCCCACCCCCCACCTGCACCATGGGCCCTCCTCCCCCCCACCTCTCTTTTTTGGATGAGTCTGGCTAGAGGTTTATCAATTTTGTTGATCTCTTCAAAGAACCAGCTCCTGGTTTGTTGATCTGTTCTATCATTTGTTCAGTTTCTATGTCATTTGTTTCTGCTCTAGATTAGCAAAAAGTTTGACTAACAGCAGCCTTGCCACAATGTAAGTCTCTCAAGAGCAGTAAATGTTTGTCCTTTGAGTCACAGCTTTGTCCCCAGCATGTAGCACACTGGCTGATATCTAGTAGCCACTCAATAAGTAATTTTTTTTAATTTTTTGAAAATTGTGCTGAAATAAACATAACATTTGTCATTTTCACTCTTTCGAAGAGTACAGGTCAGTGTAGCTGAGCTCATCTGCTTTGTACCTTTCGATGCCATCATCTTCAAAACTTCCCCATCTTGCGCAACTGGAACTCTGGCGCATGAAACCCTAGCTGCCTGTCCCCTCCCCCCACCCCAGCCCCTGACAACTACCTTTCTGCTTTCTGTGTCTGTGAATTTGACTGCTGTGGGGACCTCAGATTAGAATCATGAAGTATGTATCCTTTTATGACAACTATTTTTAAATGAAGCAATGAACTATTGTGAGTAAAGATAGGCAGCAAAAGATTTTTAAATTACTTTCCAGTTACACTGAGATATAATTGACATGTAACATTGTATCAGTTTGAGGTGTCCATGATGATTGGATACATGTATCAATTGTGTAATGATCACCACAGTCAAGTTCACTAATGTCCATCACCTCACAGTTATAAAACATACTTTTTCCTTGTAATAAGAACTTTTAGGATCTTCTTTCTTAGCGACTTTCAAGTATATGAAGCAGTATTACTAGAACTCATTTCTTACAAGTTACAAATTGAAAGATTGTAACCCAGACCCTCCAACCCCACCCCCATGTCTGGCAACCTCATCTGGTCTGTTTCTATGAGTTTAGTTTTTTAGATTCCACCTAGAAGTGAGATCACACAGTATTTGTCTTTTTCTGTCTCATTTATTTCACTTAGCATAATTCCCTCAAGGTTCATCCACGTTGTCACAAATCCTTCATTTTTATGGCGGACTAGTATCCCATTGTATGTGTGCGTGTATATGTATATTATGTATATATATATATCACATTTTCTTCATTCATTGTTGGACACGTAGATTGTTTCCATGACGTGACTATTGTAAATATGCTGCAGTAAACACAGGGGTGCACATACCCCTTGGGAAGGTGACATCATTTCCTTTGGATGTAGACCCAGAAGTGAACGTGGGAGATCATATGGTAGTTCTATTTTTAATTCTTTGAGAAATCTCCATACTGTTTTCCTTAGAAGCTGCACCAGTGTGCATTCCCACCAACTGTGCACAGCGGTTCTCATTCTCCATGTTCTCACCAACGTTGGCCTCTTGTCTTCCATGATGAATCCTTCAAGGCAAGAGATGACCTCTCATTGTGGTTTGGGTGTGCATTTCCCCAATCATTAGTGATGTTGAGCACCTTTTCGTATACCTGTTGGCCATTTGAATATCTGGGGAAAATGTCTGTGTAGAACTTTTGCCCTTTTTAATTGATTTTTTTTTTTTTTTGCTATCGAGTTTTATGTATTGCTTACATTTTTTAAGTTGAGCCTTATCAGATGGGTGGTTTACAAGTGTTTTCTCCCATTCTATAGGTTACCTTGTCACTTCATTGATGGATTTTTTTTCTTCTGTGCAGAAGCTTATCAGCTAAATGTGGGCCCCCTTGTTTATTTTTTATTTTTTTTCTTTGCACTTTAGATGTCCTATCCAAAAAAAAAGAATTATTGTCAAAGCCAAAATGCTTCTCTCCCCTCTGTTTTCTTCTGAGAGTTTTGTGGTTTCAAATTAAGTCTTTAGTCAAACACTTTAATTTTTGTGAGTGAGTGGTATAAGCTGTAGGTTGACTTTTTTACATGTGAATTTCTAATTTTGAAAAGACTATATTTTCTCCATTGAATATTGTTGACTTCCTTGTCAAGTATTAGCCAATGGTATACGTGTGGGTTATTTCTGGACTCTGAGTTCTGTTTAATGGGTCTGCATGTCTGTTTTTATGCCAGTCCTATAGTGTTCTCATTACTAGAGTTTTGTAACACAGCTTGAAATCAGGGTGGGTGATGCCTCCGGCTTTGTTCTTTCTCAGGGTTGCTTTGGCTTCTCAGTGTCTTTCGTGGTTCCATTCAAATCGTTGGACTGTTTGTTCTCTGGGATTTTGATAGGGATTGCATGGGGTCTATAGATGGCTTTGAGGCGTAGTATGTGGACATTTTAATAATACCAATTCTTCCAATCCATGCACATAGGGTATCTTCCCAGTTATTTGTGTCTCCAGTTTCTTTCATCAATATCTTATCGTTTTCAGTGCCGAGATCTTTGACCTCCTCAGTTAAAATTATTCCTAAGTATTTTTTTGGTTTTGATGCTTTTGTAAATAGGATTATTTTCTTTATTTCTTTTTCAGATAATTTTTGTTAGTGTATAGAAACAGTAATGGTTTTGTATGTTGATTTTGTATCTTGCAATTTTACTGCATTCATTGATTGGATTTAATAGTATTTTGGTGGAACTTAGGATTCTGTTTCTGTAAAATTGCATCATCCGCAAATAGAGACAATTTTGCTTCTTTCCTATTCTGATGACTTTTATTTATTTTTCTTACCTGATTGCTCTAGCCAGGACTTTCAAAAACAGATACTCTCAAACAGACACATAGACCAATGGAATAGAATAGAGACTCCAAAATTGGACCCACAAATGTATGGCCAACTAACCTTTGACAAAGCAGGAAAGAATATCCAGCAGAAAAAAGACAGTCTCTTTAACAAATGGGAGAACTGGACGGCAACATGCAGAAGATTGAAACTAGACCACTTTCTCACACCATTCACAAAAATAAACTCAAAATGGATAAAGGACCTGAATGTGAGACGGGAAACCATCAAAACCCTAGAGGAGAAAGCAGGAAAAAACCTCTCTGACCTCAGCCGCAGCAATTTCTTACTTGACACGTCTCCAAAGGCAAGGGAATTAAAAGCCAAAATGAACTATTGGGACCTCATCAAGATAAAAAGCTTCTGCACTGAAAGGAAACAATCAACAAAACTAAGAGGCAACGGATGGAATAGTAAAAGATATTTGCAAATAACATATCAGACAAAGGGCTAGTATCCAAAATCTATAAAGAACTCACCAAACTCCACACCCGAAAAACAAATAACCCAGTGAAGAAATGGGCAGAAAACATGAATAGACACTTCTGTAAAGAAGACATCCAGATGGCCAACAGGCACATGAAAAGATGCTCAACGTCGCTCCTTATCAGGGAAATACAAATCAAAACCACACTCAGATAATACCTCACACCAGTCAGAGTGGCTAAAATGAACAAATCAGGAGACTATAGATGATGGCAAGGATGTGGAGAAACGGGAACCCTCTTGCACTCTTGGTGGGAATGCACACTGGTGCAGCCACTCTGGAAAACAGTGTGGAGGTTCCTCAAAAAGTTAAAAATCGATCTACCCTATGACCCAGCAATAGCACTGCTAGGAATGTACCCAAGGGATACAGGAGTGCTGATGCATAGGGGCACTTGTACCCCAATGTTTATAGCAGCCCTTTCAACAGTAGCCAAATTATGGAAAGAGCCTAAATGTCCATCAACTGACAAATGGATAAAGAAGATGTGCTTTATATATACAATGGAATACTACTTGGTGATGAGAAAGAATGAAATCTGGCCATCTGTAGCAACGTGGAGGGACCCGAAGGGTATTATGCTAAGTGAAGTAAGGCAGGCAGAGAAAGACAGATACCATATGTTTTCACTCTTATGTGGATCCTGAGGAACTTAACAGAAGATGATGGGGGAGGGGAAGGGGGGAAAAACGTTTCAGAGAGGGAAGGAGGCAAACCATAGGAGGCTCTTAAATACTGAGAACAAACTGAGACTTGATGGAGGGTGGGGGAGTGGGGGAGTGGGGAAAGTAGGTGATAGGCATTGAGGAGGGCACTGGGCATTGTATGGAAACCAATTTGACAATAAATTATATATATATATATATATATATATATATATATATATATATATATACATACATACACACACATATATATATACACATACATATATGCATACACACACACACATATACAAAAGTAACTGTCAAAACATAAAAAAAAGAAAAAAAGACATACTCTCTTACATGTTATGTGGGTAAATGAGACCATTTGGAAATACCTAATCCAAATTTAAAGTTCATGTTTAAAAATTGAACTAACTATTCTACTTCAGGAGCAATTCCTTACAAAAATACTGATTTATGCACAAATATACGAGTTACAAGGATGTTCTTTGTAGCATCTCTGAGTGTAAACTTTTGTTGAAGGAAAATACTGGCACTAAGACGTTCAAGAATCATAAGCATGGGGATCTGTGGGTTTTTACAAAGTGAACGAACATACCAGGATCCCTCCTACCTTCTCCTAGTCACCACTACCCCACCCAAGGGTACCTCAACTTGGACCTTTCACACTGATTCATTTTGCCTATTTTTGACCTTCATGTAAATGGAAATCACATAGTGTGTTCTCTTTTTATGTCTGGCTTCTTGCAGTCAACGTTGCGTTAGGAAGGATTCATCCATGTGAGTGCGTGTAGTAATAAGAAACCTGTTTTCATTGTTGTATAGAATATTTATATTATATGAATATGCCACAATTTTATTTTTTCATTTTACTATCGATGGACATGTTTCCATTTGGGGGATATTAAAAATAGTGCTGCGGGGGTGCCTGGGTGGCTTGAGTAAGCATCCAACTCTTGATTTCAGCGAAGGTTATGATCTCACAGCTCATGAGTTTGAGCCCCGCGTTGGGCTCTGCGATGACAAGGCTGAGCCTGCTTGGGAGTCTCTCTCTCCCTCTTTCTCTGCCCCTCCCGTGCTCTCTTTCTCTGTCTCTCAAAATAAATTAATAAACTTAAAAAAAATAGTGCTGCTCATGGAAACTTTGCAAAGTGAAGGATATGTCTGTTACCTTGATTGAGGTGATGGTGTATTGGGTGTATGTATATGTCCAAACTTGTCAAGTTCTGTACAATAAATGTGCAGTGTTCTGTATGTCAGTTATGCTTCAGTGAAGCTAGTAAAACCCAGTGCTGTTATTAGCATGTTTTTTCATGTGACTTAGTATATATGTGCACATTGCTGTTGGGTGTGCAGCTGGCACTGGGATTGCGGAGTCATAATGTGCAGCTTTACTAGGTTCTGCCAAAGAATTGACTAAAATAGTTGTACCGAGTTATACTCACACCAGCAGTGTGTGAGAGTTCCTCTTGGTTTATGTATTTGCCAAAACCTGGTATTACCTGATTTATCATAATTAGCCCATTCCGGTAGAGGGTAGTCATTCCTCCTTGTGGTTTATTTTTCATATCCCTGGTGATAAATGAACTTTAGGATCTTTTTTGTGTTTATTGATTATTTCTGTGAATTTCCTGTTCAAGTCTTTTGTCCATTTTTTTTTTATTAAGCTCTCTGTTTTTTCTTATTGATATGTGGGACTTCTTTATATTCTGAGATGAGTTCTTTTTCAGGTATCTGTCTAGCAAATACCTTCTCCCACTCTATGGCTTGTGTTTTCATGCTGTTGAAGTTACTGTTTTGAAGAACAGAATTACTTAATTGTAAGGTGGTCCAACTTAACAACTTATGGTTGAAGCTTTTTGTGTCCTATTTAATATATCTTTGCCTGGCATATTTATAAACATACTCTCCTGTGTTTCCTTCTGAAAACTTTATCTGCGACATTCAGCCACAGATCCATCTGGACTTGATTTTTCTGTATGGTGTGAGACAGGGGTTAAAATTCCGTACAGGAGGCTTAGCCGCTTGTTGGCCCAGCCCCACCTGGTCACGTGTGGGTCTGTCTCTGGACCCTGTGTTCCATTTGCTTGGACTTTTGAGCCACCCTTGCGTCAGTACTACTCTCCAGTTTAAAGTAAGTCTAGATAGTTTGTGGTCTAAGTTTTCCAGTTTCGTCTTTCTTCAAGATTACCTTGACCATGCGTGGACATCTGCCTGCCCATATAACTTTTAGGTTCAGCTTGTTCTTTTCCACAACACTAAACCTGCTGATATTTTTATTGTGTTTACAGATAAATTTTGGGAAAATTTACCTCTACTGTATTATGTTTTTAAACCCACAGAGCCTATCCCTCCAGTTATTTAGACCTTTAAAATATTTCTCAATTCTGTTTTGTGGTTTTCTTTGTACCAGTTTGGAACAATTTCTACTCAATTTATCCTTAGATATTTGATGTTCTGCTACCATCGTAAATGGTACCTTTCTTTAAAAAATGGTATCTTTAACATTTTTATCTTCTCCTTTTTGTTGCTATACCATTGTTTTTAACAGCAAAGAAAGTGAAATGTTCTCAGTGGTGGGGGCAGATTAAATAAATGCACTTCCTTCTCTACAGCCAGTAGAATAAATGGAGTGGACCCCGTGAACCAACAAGGGGAAGATTATTGGGGAAACATGATGCAGAACATATAAAAGCCATGCTCGGTGTTGCAGTTTTTTAACTATATGGACATGGGTATCTTGTGAAGTCCTTTGAACAAGGTCTAGAAAGACTGACAGCTGTTTGGTAACAGTGTATCACCAGGGAAGAGGACTTTAGGCAGAGCTGGGGTGGAGGAGAATTATCTTTTCCTTCGTCTCCATGTGCATTACTTTGATTTTTACAACAAGCTTGGGTTACAAGAGCCAGTAAAAATGGATTCTTACCTGCTTAATCCCTGTCTTGCTGTTGGCCCAGGACCTGGCCCAGCCCACGGTGAGACCGCCACAAATACTCCAACAGAGCTGATGTTCTGGAGTTTCCTTGGCCTCTGGGGGGCCGTGGGTCTCTTGCAGGCCTTCTGTTCTTTTTCTTTTTTTTTTAATTTTTTATGTTTTTTAATTTATCACTGAGAGAGACAGAGCATGAGTGGGGGAGGGGCAGAGAGAGAGGGAGACAGAATCTGAAGGAAGCTCCAGGCTCTGAGCCATCAGCACAGAGCCCGACGCGGGACTCGAACTCACGAACTGTGAGATCATGACCTGAGTCAAAGTCAGGTACTTAACCGACTGAGCCACCCAGGTGCCCCAGCAGGAGTTGTTTTCTTGTTCTGTCACTTTGAAGAGTGTATACCACAAACTAACACAAAAAAAATATGTGTTCAGAGCAAAACCACACTGGATAACAAAGCCTGGGCTCTCAAGGGCCAACAGGGAGAGATACTAAACCACATATCCTGAGCATAGAAGCAGGTGCCTCAATCCAAGGGTCCTGGAAAGTTTGGTTTGCGAGCGCTGAGGGTGCTGGGGCTACAGCGATGATCCAAGCAGACAAGCCCCCCCCTCCTCAAGGGGCTTATGCTCTAATGGATGACAGTATGGAAGCCAGTTGAATGTGTGGGTAGTAGGGAGAAACACTGAGTAAAAGAAAGAGGGAGAAGGCATGTGGGTGGTGGTTGGGGTAAGGGTGTTAATTTCAGAGCAGACAAGGACACCTCCCTGGGGTAAAGGGTGCAAGACCTGAGTTGGGGGAACGCAGCAAATGCTTGTAATCCACACCCTGGAGCTGAGGCACTTGGGGGGGGGGGGTGGAGAGGAGGGGACTGTGGGGCTGACTGTGTACATCCTCGAGGCCACTGGGAGAACTCCAGACAGAATGCGGTGAAGGTGGTCTGCCCCGAATTTAGGAGATGCTCTGGCTGCTGTGCTGAGAAAGATGGGGGTGGGGGGGAGGAAGAGCAGAGGGACGTATTGGGCCACTGGTATCTCGAGCCAGGGCAGCACAGGTATGGCTCAGACCAGGGTGGAGACGTGGGATCGGCTGAGATTTCGGATATCCAGCTTAATAACATAAGTTTTGAGGAAATTTAATACACAGGACTGTGGTGTTTAAAAAGTAGGAGTATTCTGGAATGTTCAGAAAATAATAAAACCATTTTATTTTTTTAATGTTTTTATTCATCTTTGAGAGAGAGACAGAGTGCGAGTGGGGGGAGGGGCAGAGAGAGAGAGAGAGGGAGACACAGAATCCGAAGCAGGCTCCAGGCTCCGAGCTGCCAGCACGGAGCCCCACACGGGGCTTGAACCCACAAACTGTGAGATCATGACGTGAGCTGAAGTCGGACACTCAACCGACTGAGCCACCCAGGCACGCCCAATGAAGCCATTTTAAAAAGCCATCCTTTTGAAGGCTGTTTTTTCTCTTCAAGAAAACGTAACTTCTGGAAATTACCTTCGATGAGGAACCCAGTGTGTATGCTCGACGGGGGACCAAGGGCAGCCTCAGAACAGCCCAGGCAGAGCTGGGGTGGGGCGGGCTGGCTCACCGGGGGTCACCTCACACAGGTAGGACCCAGGCTGTGATCTGGCCTGTGTGGCCTGGAGATGCGGAGTAGGGGCCCCTGTGACACCTTGCCGCCTACAGCTTGTGGACACTAAGCCCTGGGGAGCAGCAGGTGGGAGGAAGACGAGGGCACGTGTGCAGCACAATGGCTCTCGCACTCAGCTGGGACTCGAGTCCCAGCAACGTCCTCGAGGAAACGCGGTTTCCTCAAAAAACCAAAAGCCTGAAGACTGATTCTCCATGGAATGTTGAGTTTTCTTCTTCTGCTTTGATAAAACCACAGGACTTCTTTATGACAGCTTTATTGAGAGATAATTCACGTACCTTAAAATTTACCCATTTAGGGGCACCTGGGGGGCTCGGTCAGTTAAGCATCTGACTTTGGCTCAGGTCTTGATCTCACAGTTCATGGGTTCCAGCCCCGCGTCGGGCTCTGTGCTGACAGCTCGGAGCCTGGAGCCTGCTTCGGATGCTGTGTCTCCCTCTCTCTCTGCCCCTCCCCTGTTCACAGTCTGTCTTTCTCTGTCTCTGTCTCTCTCAAAAATAAATAAACATTAATTTTTTTTTTAATTTCCCATTTAAAGGGTACAATTAAGGTGCACCTGGGTGGCTCAGTCTCTTAAGCCTGACTCTTGATTTTGACTCAGATCAGGATCCCAGGGTCATGGGGTCGAGCCCTGCATTGGGCTCCACGCTGAGCATAGAGTCTGTGTAAGATTCTCTCTCCCTGTCTCTCTGCCCCTCCCCCACTGGTGTGCACGTGTTCTCTCTCTCTCTCTCTCTCTCTCTCTCTCTCTGACTCTGTGTCAAAAGACATAAAAAATAAATAAAGTGTACAATTCAGTGGTTTTGACCACAGTCAATTTTAGAACATTTTATCACCTCAGAAAGAATCTCCCCTCATGTATCTTTAGCTAATCACCCCCTCTCGCCCGGTGTTTCCCGCTCTCAGAAGTCACTAATCTATTTTCTGTTTCTGTGATTTGCCTACTCTGGATGTTGCATATAAATGGAAACTTCGTTTTTGGGGATCAGCTTCCTGCACTTAAGCATAATGTTTTCAGGGGCGCCTGGGTGACTCAGTCCATTGAGCGTCCGGCTTCGGCTCAGTCATGATCTCACGGTTCATGGGTTCGAGCCCCGCATCGGGCTCTATGCTGACAGCTCGGAGCCTGGAGCCTGCTTCGGATTCTGCACCTCCCTCTCTCTCTCTCTGCCCCTCCCCCACTTATACTCTGTCTCTCTTTCAAAAATGAGCAAACATTTAAAAAATAATAAAAAACATCATGTTTTCAAAGTTCATCTGTGTCCCCTTTACAACTGAATCATGTTCCAATGTGTGGGCACACCACAATTTTAAAATCCATCCGTAACGGACTTTTGGGTTATTTCTACCTTTTGGCTATTATGGTTATGCTGTTGTAAAGATTCGTGTGCACAGTCTGTGTGTCAACGCAGAGTTCGTGTCCCTCGGGTATGTAACTAGGAATGGAAATCCTGGGCCACAGGGGGAGGGCTTAACCCTCGGAGAAGGTGCTGGTCTGTGGAAAGCGGCCGTTCCAGTTTCTATACCTGCACCAGCAGCGTGAGGGGCCAGGCTGCCCTGGGACTTTGTGATCGTGGCTGTCCTGGTGGGCGTGAAGGGGCGCCTCCTTGTGGTTTTGACTTGCATTTCCCTGGTGACTGATGATGTCGAGCCTCGTTTCGTGTGCTTGTTGGCCATCGGCGAGTCTTCTGGAAAGAAATGCCCGTTTCTGATCATTTGCCCTTTCAAATGGAGTCACTTGTCCTTTTACTGCCTGTGTTTGAAAGCATTCTTCGCACAGTCTGGATGCAGGTGCCTCTTCAGATACATGATTTTCAAGTGGTTTCTCCCATCCCGTGGGCTGTCTTTTCGCGGTCTTGATGATGTCTTGGAAACACGGATATTTTCCGTTGGGTCGAAGTTCAGCGTATCTGTTGTTACTTCTGTGATTCGTGGTTTCGGTGTCGCATCTAAGATGAACACCACGTCCACTGCATTGCGCACACAGTTGCCAATTCACATGACAGCCGTTGTCAAATCTGAAGCCCTGAAGACGCCCCTGTGTGTTCTCAGGGCTTCACAGTCTTGGCTCTTATGCGTAGGTCTTTGATCTGCTTTGGAGTTACTTTTTGTATACGGTGTGAGGTAAGATCCACTTCTGTTCTCTGTGTGTGGCTCTCCAGTTGTCCAGCACTGTTTGGTGAAGAGACCGTTCTTTTCCCCTTGAATGGCCCTGGTACCCTTGTCAAAAATCAGTTGACCGTAAATACACAGGGTTATCTCTGGACTCCCAGTTCTACTCCACTGATCTGGATGTGCATCCACTACTACACTGGCTTGATTTCTTTCTTTCTTTCTTTCTTCCTTTCTTTCTTTTTCTTTCTTTTTCTTCCTTCCTTCCTTCCTTCCTTTCCTTTCTTTCCTTTCTTTCCTTCTTTCTTTCTTTTCTTTCTTTTCTTTCTTTCTTTCTTTCTTTCTTTTTTTCTTTCTTTCCTTCCTTCCTTCCTTCCTTTCCTTTCTTTCCTTCTTTCTTTTTCTTTCTTTTCTCTTTTCTTTCTTTCTTTTCTCTTTTCTTTCTTTCTTTCCTTTCTTTCTTTCTTTCTTTTTTCTTTCTTTCTTTTCTTTCTTTCTTTTCTTTCTTTCTTTCTTCCTTTCTTTCCTCCTTTCTTCCTTTCTTTCCTTCCTTTCCTTCCTTTCTTCCTTTCTTTTCTTTCTTTCTTTCTTTCTTTCTTTCTTCCTTTCTTTCCTCCTTTCTTCCTTTCTTTCCTTCCTTTCTTTCCTTCCTTTCCTTCCTTTCTTTTCTTTCTTTCTTTCTTTCTTTCTTTCTTTCTTTCCTTCCTTCCTTCCTTCCTTTCCTTTCTTTCCTTCTTTCTTTTTCTTTCTTTTCTCTTTTCTTTCTTTCTTTTCTCTTTTCTTTCTTTCTTTCCTTTCTTTCTTTCTTTCTTTCTTTTTTCTTTCTTTCTTTTCTTTCTTTCTTTTCTTTCTTTCTTTCTTCCTTTCTTTCCTCCTTTCTTCCTTTCTTTCCTTCCTTTCCTTCCTTTCTTCCTTTCTTTTCTTTCTTTCTTTCTTTCTTCTTTCTTTTCTTTCTTTTTTTTCTTTCTTTCTTTCTTTCAGTTTTGAAATCAGGAAGTGGAGTCCTCCGACTCTGTTGTTCTTTTATGAGAGGGTCTGGTAGTTCTGGGTCCTGTGCCAGTACCATATGAATTTTAGGATCCGCTGGTTGGTTTCTAGAAAAAGCCAGTGGTGGTTCTGACAGGGGTTGCATCAAATCTGTAGGCCATTGAATCTGCAGCTGGGAAACATTGTCATCCTGACGATACTGTCTTCCAATGGTGAACATGCGTGTTTTCCCATGTATTTAGGTCTTTAATTCCTTCCGATAATAAAACCACGGGTCTTTTCGAAAGCCGCTTGAGTGCATCAGAACAGCTGATCTTCTCAGAGTGCCTGCTCTACCAACTCCCTGCGAGAGCAAAGTGCAGAGGCCCCACCCCGTCCAGCAGTTTGGCGGAGGGGAGCAGGTTTGGGTTCTGTTCTACCCCGTAGCAGCCTCCTGCCTCCCGCAGGCCTCGGCCCTCAGCAGCCTGCCCAGGCAGATGGGTGCTCGTCACCCCATCTCCTTGCTCCTTCGGTTCAGAGGGCTTGGGTGTTCTCCTGACGTTGGTTTTAAGCAGCCCCTGGTCGCAGCCGGGGAGTCCTGCCTCAGGGTGCCCTGCCATCCTGACTGGCACTCCTACACGTGTAAGAGGGAGTCATTTGATATAGCACACGTATGTCCACTGCTCTCAGCTCAGCTTCCTGCATTGCTGTGGCACCTGTGTTACAGATCAGGTGGCCACACACATATGGATCTGTTTCCGGACTGTATTTCATGAAGTTATTTGTCTCGTCTTGCCTTCATACCAAACTGTATTACTTACTATGGCCTAAGAGACCTTGTTTGGGTAGTGTTAGGGACTCTGAATACTTATCTCCCCAGATCCATATGTTGAAGCCCTCCTGCCCCCCCTCCCCAGCAGTGTGATGATATTTGGAGATGGACCTTTGGGAGGTGATTAGGTTTAAATGAGATCATGGGAGTGAGCCCCCTGTGATGGGAGTCGTGCCCTATAGGAGCTGAAAGCCCTTCTTCTGTCTGTATGTGAGCACAGGGAGAAGGCAGCTGCCCACAAGCCAGGAAGAGGGCCCTCACCAACAACCACACCTGTCGGCACCTTGTTCTTAGACACCCAGCCTCCAGAACTGTGAGTGTTCAAGCTTCCCACTCCCTCCCCGTCGCCTTGGCTCCTCTTGGGTCATTTGCGTTCCTGCGTAAACTTCTGAATCAGCTTATCAGCTTCAAGTAAAGAGCCTACTGGAATTTGACATTGAGACTGAGTCTTTGGTCATTTTAGGGAGAATCGGCATCTTTGCAACACGTGATCTAACAATCCATGAATATGGTATGTGCCTCCACTTAGGAAGATTTTAGAAATTTCTCAACAATCGTGTGGTTTCCTGGGCAGACATCTTGTACAACATTGGTAGCTTTCTTCTTGGGTATTTGGCATTTTTTATGGTAATATAAATGGTATTAGTTTTTAAAGTTCCGTTAACTGTGATGGTTGTAGAAATATGGTTGTTACGTTGACCTTGCATTCATCAGTCATGCTAAATTTCACTCACTGAATTTAATGCTTTTTAAGTTCTTTTGGATTTTCTTATGACGCTGATTTTAAAATAAGTTTTCTCCCTCATTTGGTCAGAAATTGTTTGGTTGCTAGCAGCAGAAATCCCTTCGAGGGAGTTCAAACAAAAGTGAGGTCAGAATCAGGCCCAGGGGATGCTGGGAAAGCCGGGAGCAGGGAGTCCAGCCGGACTTTGTGGAAATCTCTCCCTCGGGCTCCACCTCCCTGTGAGCCTGTGGCACTGGGCCACGCACCTCTGGGCACCCGTCCTCAACCCGGCCCTCTCTGATCGTCGACCAGCTTCTGGGTCTCTGACCACCTGTGGCACCAGTCTCAGCTGTACTTCCATGGGGCTTTGCAACACGGTTGACCCCGGCACCTCCAGTGTGGTATGCACGCTTCCTCCCCCCAGCTGCACCGACCGTTGGTCCCTCTAGAACTTTACTCTTTTTTCCAAATATATATTATTGTATAATATTATATATATTATACATTTGCTTTTTTGCCTTCTCTTGATCTAGAAATTGGCAATTTTGAATTATGTTATATGTACATTATTATCTGCCTGCTTCACCTTAATTTTATGCCATTAGTTTATTTTATACCATTTCATTAAATATACTTTAACAGCGTGATCTTAATGGCTTAGTAGAATATATAATATTCATTTTACAGCTATATCATAATTCAGTTAATGATTGTTATTTTAAGGTATTTGGGTCCTTCCTGGGTTTTTAAATACATATTTACTGCAGCAAATAAGCTTGTGCTTAAAGTCTTGCCTCATCTCTGATTATTTCCTTAAGATTGATTCCTACCAGTGGAATTAGTGTGTCAAAGGGTATGAACATTGTTAAGTCTCTTGATATAACGTCGAATTGATTTCTAGAGGGTTGTACCCACTCACTCCTCTATCGACAACTCTGAGAATGCCCATTTCTCCACCAGTAGGATTGAGATTAGCTTGTAAGTAAAATCTTTTCTAATTTAATAGATGAAAAAAAATTATTCTCATCATTTTGATGTGCATTTTTGAGTAAGGTTGACTATATTTTCCTAAGCTTATCCATCACTTGTGTTGTTCCCTTGTGAACTGACTGTGAATTTCGCCTGTTTTTCTTCAGGGTATCTAGTCTTATTGATTTGCAGAAGCTCATTGTATATTGAGATGTAAACCCTTTGTTGTAATTGTTGCAAGTTTCTCTCTGTCTCTACTGGTGGCCCCGGGCCCACACCAGCCTGGGCTCTGCTGGCCCATAGTACCAGTGCAGGGCTCGGTGTCTCGTGGATGGAAACACAAGTTTCCGGCTTCATCAGAGCTAGTGAGTTGCACCCCACTGTCAGGGTCTGAGTGAGGGTCTGTCCACGGTCCCAGTATCAGCACAGCAGTGGGCGTGGTCTGACGGGGCGGGGGCGGGGGATGCCCATGCACCCCTCTGACATTCATTTCTTTTCTGGCCAACACCTCCGACTTCGTTGTGGCTCATTCGGACCCTGCTAGCCAAACCATTAGGGACCATCTTTCCCTCTGCTTCCTCATCCTGCTCCTCAGTCACCCATAACAGAAGCTTTTGCTAAGCCCAGGCTGGGGTGGGGGAGTTGGCCGAGGACTTACAGCCCAGTCCTCCGGCCCTGCCTCCTGGGGGCCTGCCTCAGTGCCCCTTCCTGTCCCCCTCCTGTCCCTGCACCACGTGAATGACTCCTGCACTCAGCCCCTCTGCCCCTGGTTACACTGCAGATGCCGTGTGGACCCCAGGGGCACCCAGTGTGCACAGAGACATCTGAGCCTCAGGGGATGGGGGCCGGACAGGCCGCTTCCCAGCTTCTGGCCTGGCTGGGTCAAGCCCTGGGTGTAGCACATGTCCTTCCCGAGGTTGGAACTCCCCGGGGGGCACGGTGGCTCTCTTCCCTCCAGATGGTCAGTGTCTCTCTCGCCTTCTGCCCCCACCCCCTCCCTGCAGGTGTCGGCAACCTCAGTTAGTGGAAAGAGCAGGGTTTGGAGACTAGAAACTTCTTTAGACTCTGGCCCTGGTCCTTCCAGCCTTGTGACTTCAGGCTGGTCATGTCACCTCTCCAGACCACAGTTTTGTCACCTAAGAGGAGGAACCGGCCCCGTGGGATTGCTAAAATGACCTACAAACCCCCAGGTCCAGCAGGTGTTGGGGGGGGGGGGAGCGGTGGCTAAAATGACCTTCAAACCCCGAGGTCCAGCAGGTGTTGGGGGGGGGGGGCGGTGGCTAAAATGACCTACAAACCCCAAGGTCCAGCAGGTGTTGGGGGGGGCGGTGGCTAAAATGACCTACAAACCCCCCCAGGTCCAGCAGGTGTTGGGGGGGCAGTGGCCAAAATGACCTACAAACCCCCCAGGTCCAGCAGGTGTTGGGGGGGCGGTGGCTAAAATGACCTACAAACCCCGAGGTTCAGCAGGTGTTGGGGGGGCGGTGGCCAAAATGACCTACAAACCTCCCCCCCAGGTCCAGCAGGTGTTGGGGGGGCGGTGGCTAAAATGACCTACAAACCCCCCCAGGTCCAGCAGGTGTTGGGGGGCAGTAGCCAAAATGACCTACAAACCCCCCCAGGTCCAGCAGGTGTTGGGGGGGCGGTGGCCAAAATGACCTACAACCCCCCCCAGGTCCAGCAGGTGTTGGGGAGGGCGGTGGCCAAAGTGACCTACAACCCCCCCCAGGTCCAGCAGGTGTTGGGGGGGGTGGTGGCCAAAGTGACCTACAAACCCCCCCCAGGTCCGGCAGGTGTTGGGGGGGGCGGTGGCCAAAATGACCTACAAACCCCCCACCAGGTCCGGCAGGTGTTGGGGGGGGTGGCCAAAATGACCTACAAACCCCGCCAGGTCCAACAGGTGCTGGGGGGGGAACGGTGCTTGTGTGCTGTCCAGAAATGTGTGGCATACTCAACTCACTTCAGAGATTACATTTTAAAAGGGTGTCTCCAAGGAATCTTGAGTCAGGAATGATGTTCACTTTCCTCCTGAAGTTGTGCCTACCCTGACCTTGCCCTGGGCTGGGCCTGGTGCCCAGCGTAGGATGAGAGGTTGAGGAGGGCACGGCTGTGTCTTGTCCTCAGGAACCTCAAAGTCCACCCAGCGTATGATGGGAGAGCCCCTGGGAGGCCAGCAGCAGGTGGCCTTGGGTAGCTCCCAGGTTGGGGGGCACACGGGGAAGGCCTCCCTCAACTGGCCTGAGAGAAAGGGGAGACCTCGCCCTGGAGCGAGCATTTGGGCTCAGAACGGATGGCTGAGTAGGAATTGGCCAGGTATCACCGTGGCCCCAGATCACCAGCTGTTGGTGGATAAGGCCTGGACACTCCCTGGGGCGCCGTGCAGGTGTGGCCCAGAGCCGGTTCGGGACGTGGGTGGGTACGAACCAAAACTTCCTACGCTGCCAAGAGAAAGTGTCTCGTGGGCCATGAGTGGCTCACGAGTGCAGACCTAGAAATCACCGTGAGTCCCCAGGTTAAGCCACGGCTGGCTTCCGAGTTCAGCGGTGCCGGCTCCTGACGGGGGTTCCCTTCGCCAGACCTGGGCGGGGGCAGAGTCAGAACGGCGTGAGTCTGCTCCCGTCTGTCCCCGGGCCAGGGGCTGGGAGCTGTGTGCACACTGGCTCCCAGCGCCGGACTGGCAACTTGCTCTCTGTGAAACTGGGAAATGACAAATGACCAAAAAATCAATTTGTAATCTGATTGGAGGTTTCTGATTTCCTCTGATGAGTTTAAATTTCATTAAAAGCAACCTTATTCCAACATAAAAGGAATCCTTGAAGGGTAAAACAGGGGATTGTCTCACCGAGCATAAAGCCTCCCGACTCTTTTGTGTGATGTATTCATCGCATTAATTGTGAGGGCCAACCTGCCGTGTCTGTTGGAAGCTGTGCTGTTATCAGGGCCCGGGATCGGCCGGGCGCGCTCAGAGCACAAGGACTCACATTCAAAACTCGCTCTTTGGCGTATTGGCACTTGAGTTATCAACAACTCTTCTTATCTGCTGGGAGGGGGCTCGCAGCTCGGGGGGACAGAAGCCGCTACAAATCGCCACCCTAGCCGCCCCTCTGCATTCTCCTAATCGTATGTATTCTCTGGAAAAAAATGATCATCACGGCCTCTTGTCTTGATGAGAAATTGACATTTTTGGAGGACTTCTCTGGGCGCTCCGAGCGAGGAGATAAGGCCGAGTTGTTTTAAAGGAGAGTGGCCCGTCTTTCCTTTCAGGGGCCCTCTCTATTGCTCTCAGTGACCCACTTGATGAGTATGGATTTCGCGAGGCCTTTTTCAGCATTTGAACTATAAAAGGTTCAGAATGACACCACCCCTTATAGACAAAAGATAACCTTGCCCTTTGAATATATTGATTCTTTATTAACTAGGCTGTTTAATGCAATGAAATGAGGCATTAGACGGAAGCCCATTTCAAGTGCTTTGAATAATCTTTAAAAGCTTGAAAGACCTTAAAAGGCGGCCTGACAATAATTGGCATACATCTGGAGAGAATGCGGTTCCTGCTTCTGATTCGAAACACAAACATGAAACAATTTCTCCCCAGGTTGTAGGGCCCGGGGAGCTGGCCCTGGGGAGGCGGCCCTCCCCACCCCACCCCCGCCACCCCCCTCCCCCCCCCCACACACACACCCTCCCCCCGCCCCCCGCCCAGGCTGGCACTTCTGGCACTGCTCAGAGTGAGGGAGGAGGGGACTCTGGCCCCCAGCCCCACCCCCAGCACCTTGGGAAGGAGCCCAGGGGGAGGCGGGAGGGGGGGCGGCCTGCAGCCTTGTGCCCCCTGAGCCTCCTTTTCTTTGCTGTCTCTTTAAGGCTGAAACAAGAATGCAGTCAAAGGAACCTGACTGTCAGTGACAGGAGAAAAAGGTATTCACAAGTTTCTTTATGTTTTGAATAATTGTTTCCTGTTTTGCTCAGCAGAACAAGTAATTAAGATGACATTTGTGAGTACTAATTTGGATCACACTTATGTGTATGTGTTACAGAGCTGCAAGCCAAAACATGCAAAACCAGCCTTTCATTGAGGAGAAAATGAAAAATACAGAATGAAATGAAGGGGAGTCTCAAGAACTTGCAGAAGCCGAGCTTCCTGTGCAAATGAGAAGCCCGGGGGCAGATGGCGCCCTCGTTATCCTCGCTATCGTCGGTGCCCATGCTGGTGGATGCAGACCGGCCGCAGTGCAGAGGGTCCGCTTTCCCGCTGCCGTGGACCCGGAACCGCTTGGTGGCATCCCAGGTGGGACCTCGGCCGGCACCGCCATCTGGTGCCCTGGTGCCTGCCCGCCCGTCCAGAGCCCAAAGCCGGTTCTCGCCCCAGCGGGGCCCGGCGGTGGGGGTGGAGGGAGGGGGTGTGTACCCAAGCTCTCGCCCTCTACCTGCCGGCGCCCTCCAGTTCCAAAGCAGGGGCGGGGGGGGGGGGGGGGGGGGGGGGTGCAGTCTCGAGGTTGGTTATATGCCACCGTGCCTGACACAGGGTCACGTACAGACATTTGAGTGCAACATACGTACAGACGGCCCCTCCGGGGACCGGAGCCCTAAGAATTTCTCTGTGCAGGTTACAAGAGTGGTTTAAGGACTGATAACTTTGTAGAAGGTGGTTCTACGAATCACTTTTACCTCAGCCGAGACACAGCCCTGGGCCCCAGGTGTCAAAGGAACACCCACCCCACCCCCACCCCAGTCAATATCTGCACGCGCTGTGCCACTCATTTTAATCAAAACAGATAAAATTACCCAAAGTGAAATTCACAGACAAGAAATACTTTAATTAAATATTGTGTAAAATGAACATTTTTATACAGTTAAATATCTGAAAAAATGTACAGATAAAACAATCTTATTGTAGGGTCTTTAACAGTAAAATCTACCATTTAGTGAAGCGCTCAATTTTGAGACCATGAAGCGATGAGGGGCATTGACTAATTAATCTAAAACACAAACCGAGTGCAGGGATGAGGAGACTTGCAAACGTTCTTAACATGTACACGTGAGCTTGTTTTTAGATCAAACCCTTACTTATACAAAATAAAACGGAGGCAATTTAGTTCCAAAGTGACTTCTCAGGCTTTTCCACGTAGCTAAGCCTTAGCCGTCGGAGGGCCGGGCCGTGGCCCGCTGACCACTGGGGACGTTCTGCTCATTTAGTCCCTCGAATGAGCACTTTCCTAAGTTGTGCATGGTTTTGTGTGTGTGTGTGTGTGTGTGTTTTGTCAAAGTTTTTTAAAGTCCTTCCTTTTGGTTTTAAATCTGATTTCTGCTGCAGCTTGCAAAACAGTTGCTGTGCTGTGTGAAGCATTTAATGCAAAGGGAAAAGAACCCTCTGGTGTCACTGCGGGTTTGGCACTAAGAGGCACAGGATCTTGAGGAGGTCATTTCGGTTTGAAAAGGACAGACAGGTCTGACCACAAAATACATATATATATTATATATATATATATATATAATATATATATATAATTAAAAAAAACAGTTTAAAAACCAGCAGTGATTTTGGTCCCCCCACCCACCCCCCCAAAACCTCTCTGATTCCTACGTGGGCCTGGGAGGGCACAGAACACAGCAGAATCAGACACGGGAAGGAGCGACACATCGCAACAGCAGGTTTGTGCTTTTGTGTGTGTGTGTGTGTGTGTGTGTGTGTGTGTGTAGACACCCTAATCTCCAAATGAAATCGTAACAGTTGTGTTGTAAGCCTGTGATAAAATAGCACAAAGGTTCTTTAAAGAAGTCCACTTTTAAGGCATCAGAGAAGTTAATGTGGCAAACATTTTAATTAAAACATCAGAAGTAAATTTTATTTTAAACTTTAGGCCTCTGAATTTTTCCAGTAAACACAGTTCAGCTATGTGGCAAAGTCGTGGGTGGCAGCTAAAATGACTTTTTACATTCTACAGAAAAATAAGGACACAGCCCCAAACGGTGTCCCCTCTTCACGGCTGTTCCACATGCACGAAATCTACTAGGATTTTCACAGCCGAGTGGCACCGTTTTTGTGTTGACTATACAACAACCTTTGTTTTCAAAAGTATTTGTTCAGATAACTTAAAAATAATATAAAAATAAACAATGAATTTGACTTTTCCTCAAAATAAAAAAGAAGAAAGAAAAAAAAAAAAAGGATGGGAAGTCTAAACAAAAGCAAATCTTTGAAGTACAAATGAAATTCCAGGACACCGGTTCACTTTAACAAAGCGGATCAGAGAGACAGCTCTTGGCTTAACGGTGTTCCTAACACCGGGCCATGATCAAAAACCGATACAGACAGGAAAAAGAAAACGGCGGTAAAAGCAATGTACAAAATCTCAAAGATAAATACAATATTTATAATCGATATGTTACAAAAGAAAGTCCCTTAGCAACTGTAAGTGTTCATGGAAAAGTGTTGAATGGAGACCATTTTATTCCTTATGAGACACATAAGGAAGAAAACGTGTTTTTTCTAAATATTTAAGTGGATCTGAAAAAAATTCAAGACAAGTGTATAAATATTTAGCTACAACTTTGGCAAAATCACAAAAGTCTACAATTTTATAACCACATACAAAACACATTAGGGAAGAAGGAGCTAGAAGTCAAAAGGACAACTTCTGGTACAAGAAACATGGACCTCACAGTAGCCTAAGAATGCAATAGTATACAGTGCTAGCAAAAGTTGAAAAAATGTTGCAGATCACACTTGCTTAACAGGAAGTTCTAGCGGTGGGAGAAGATTTCAACCAACAGACAGTAGCATTTTTTTTTTTTCTGTCAGTGTGCTTGTTGAAGGCAAGAGAATTCAATATCAAAGTTACAATTTCTAACTACAATAAGTTACAAAGTTTCATTTCATTAAGATGAAGGTAAGCAATGATAAACCCTCCCTCCCTCCCTGCCACCCGAATTCAAGTCCTCCTTCCTTCCAGTTCGATGGCTCACGCCTCCTTGGCCCCCTTTTTTTTTTTTCACCACAAAAAAATATTTCACATTATAGAGATACACAACCATTGTGAATCTAAGTATGAGCACAGAAAAATGGTTGGGGGCATTTTTCATCAGTGTTTCATGATAATCAAAATGGTGCATTCACAAAGTTTCTCCCAACACATAGCAAGTACTAGACATAGCCAAGACGGAGTCAGAAACTTTATACAAAATAGGCGTCACTTTGTTTTCCTTAGTCTTCAGATCTGAGAAATGTGAAAATATGAGAAAAGTTCAGTCAATAAAATGGAATTGTTCATGAAGAAGTAGGCTGTTTGCATGTTGCTTCTTAATAGTTTAAATAAAATCTTTAAACAAAGTCTTTTGTAGCGTCTCCGCGGCTGCTGACAGCTTGAAGATCACGGTCTCCAGCAGCAAGCCCTCTACGCTAAACGTGTCCCCTGAAGTCCGTCGTGGTGCCGGGTGCTGCGGAGGGGGGAGCGAGCCCCTCACATCGGCGGGACTACCAGCCCAGACATAGCTGAAAGAGAGAGGCGGCAGGTTACTCTTGCGGCCGGGCGGCCTTCGCCGTGGGTGCACGTGCCTTCCGTTAACCAGGCTCGGTTAAGGTGCTGGGGGGGGGGGGGATCTACTTCATGGGACCGGGGTACGTGTGGGGACAAACGCCCCCCACGACCTTCCATGCTGCAGCCCCTCCTCAAAGACTCCCTGGGGGGGTGGGGGGGTGGGGGGAAGGGCTGCCGCCTCCCCCGCGTCTCGGTGGCTCGTTTACAGCAGACGGAGGCCCCGGACTCCCCAGAGGCCACCTCTGTCGACAGATGTGAACCAAGCCGGTCACTTCTGTGACGCCAGCCAGGGCTGGCCTGCAGGCCCGGTGGGACCCAGGCTCTGCGCTCGCTCCCTCTGTGAAAACCGGAGGGGCCTGGACTTCCCCTCCGCCTTGAGCCCTTGCCTCTGACCACCTGCTGATTGGTCCATATCGTAATGGTGAGTCTCAGGCTCTCCAAGAGCAAAGCCGCTCACAGCCCAGCTGCCCTGCGATCTCAAGGCCGAGGCCCCGAAGAGACCCAAGTCGCAGCCCCACCTCAGGGGGGCTCTTTTTCTCCTCCTCTACGAGTAAGAAACTTGGTGCTAAAAGGCCAAGCACGGCTGACGCCTTCCAGTGAACTCCTGGCACGAATAGAATTTAAAATCTTTTAACTTTAGCGTTGTTTAATTTTTGTCAGAATGATCACGCTCGTTAATTTACGTATAACGTATCGATACATTCGTTCACGGGGTGATAGGAGCTTCAATTTCCCAGTTCATCAATTTGCACAGCATTCATTCCTCTCCGACTCACCGTTACAACATTATGGTTCGGCAGGCCCGTGTGCACACCCCGCGCGGGTGGTGCCGTCCTCCCGTGGGCCTCCGCACCGTGTGGACGGTGGACGGGCCGTGGCCCCCCGGCCACCTGCCTCTCAAGCAGCTCTGGGCCGCGGGCCGGTCGGCGGCGCACGGGGCCTGGGCGTCCCTCTCATACGACTAAGATGTTGGGAACACAATTATTTCAAATCACGGATACCTTTCCAGTTCCTTTTTTGAGCATTAGTTCATCAAAGTGAAATATGCCACCGACTTCACAAAAGGGCCAGTTTGTCTTCTCCACGGTAGCGTCCTCAGCACCCAGCAGAGAGCCTGGCACATAGTAGGCGCTCAGTAAATACTGGTTGAATGGATTCATTTTTTTAAAGGAGTAACTGGATTTGACTTTCACCGGGAGGAGCATATACCAAAGGAGGTGTCTGAAAGAGGCCAGACGACGGCCACTTAATTCAGTGCCTGTGGCCCCAGTGAGTCACAAAGAGCCACGCGGTGAGAGCACGAGGCCTAGGGGCACTCACGTGGCCCACCCGCCGCACACCTCGCAGGCCACCGTGCGGCCTATGCTGCCCGGAGGGACCCAGCCCTGGGCAGGCACTGGGTGCCTGCTCCACGTGGCCCCGGCCGTGGGCAGCTGCGTCCACGGGATGCCTCCCCCTGCCCCCGGGACCAGCCCTTCTCCCTCCTGAGCGTGTGAGAGGCCTCGCCTAGACAATCCAACTCCCCCCACCCCCCACCCCGGTGGTCACGCATGCACGGCCCCGATCTCGGTGCACCCCTTTCCGAGGACCGCACGGCCCGCCGGCCCCAGGTCTGCCGCGCCAGGCTGAGAAGGCAGGCTGGGACTCGGGACGCAGCGAGCGTGCCGGCTCTGAGCCGGGCCCCGCCGTCCCCAGCCCGGGGCCGTCACGCCGCCCGTGGGCCAGGGGGCCGCAAGCCCAGGCGCCACGGGCGGGGCGCACCCTGCTCTCACTTGGCGGGCGCCAGCCGTGAAGGCCCGTTTGCCGCGTGGACGTCCACCACGACCCCCAAGCGGTTCCCCTTTCCTGAGGGCAGGGGCGGCTTTACCACGAGGACGCCGCGGGTTAGGTTGGAAGCAGGAGGGAACGGTTTTCTTCCACCAGGGTCTGTTACGGGTGGGGGTGCGCGAGCGGGTGCCGCTTCTGCCGAGACCGGGAGGGGCACGCGGCATCGCGGCCACCAGAGGAGAGCATGCCTGGGGGCGGGGGGGCGGGGCGGGGGGGGGGGGTCCGGAGGAAGGGCCGGGGCGCCGCCCCTCACCTTGGAGTCCGTTCCCGTTGGCGCTGGTGCAGGAGGGAGGAGGAGAAGCTTGGGGCCGGACCACGGGCGCGAAGGCGCTCTTTTGTTTCACTGCAGAGATGACATTGGCAGGTGAGAATGAGAAAATGCCGTGGGTACCGCTACAGTTTGAAGGGAGGGTGACCGAAGAGGCTGCCACGGTGGGGCTGGACGGCACTACTGTAACAAAGCAAACAGGGTCAGGACGCACGGCGCCGGCACGGCAACACCACGCAGGGAGGGGGCTGTCGGGGCCTCGCCCGGGACGCCGCGGCCCAGCGGGGCAGGGGCGACCCGCTGCCGGCTCGGCCGCTCTCTGGATGCCAGGCGAACTCTCGGGGGGACGGGGGGGGGGGGGGCGGGGGGGGGGGGCGGGGCTCTGGCTTCCCCGCCGGGCGGCCCCCGTTTCGCTTCCGATTTGGCTCGGGTTCCCGGTGCGGCCTCGCGGGGCCCCACCGTCGGCCAATGTGCCGCCGCCACGTGGACCCCCAGCCTCCAGAGCCACCCTCCCTTTTGGTCCGGCAGCTCACATCCCAGAACAGCCAAGCAATATGCACACATTCGACGTGGTGGGTGAACATGAATCCGTGTGACGACAAAACAGACACTTACTGCCGTAGGGAGAGTTAGCGGAGGAGCCATTAAGAAATCCAGGCGAGCCCGGGACCCCTAGATTGGCCATGGCGCCACTTCCATATCCATTCATGCTAGTGCTGACTGTGTTGTAATTGGACTGCTGGGGAGTACTGCTGGGGACGTAGCCTCGCGGGGACACGCTGCTTGTATTGCGACTGTAGCCGACTGTTGAAACCCCCCCCCGGCCAAAAATAACGTTATTATCAGGCAGAGACACTCGGGGGGGGTCTCCCCGTACCACATGCTCCACACCGTCAAGCGAGCTCACGCTCGACGCCAGCCCCGGCGCCTCGCGCCAGCTCGGACGACCTCGCCGCGCCAACCCTGCCCCGGCGCCTGCTCGCCGGGCCCGGCTCCGGGTCTCCGTTGGCTTCGACAGCCGGCCGAGCGCGCTTCGATCTAGCCGTCAGCGGCTTCCAGGATTCTCCTTAGAAGCAATTACCGACAGCCTGGATTCGCGGGCTGTCCCCCCACACTACGTGAACTTTCGGCCTCCGCAGGCCTTCAAATGCCATGGCTGACAGCGAGAGCTTGTCTGTGGCCGCAGCTCCCCAGGAAGGGCTCTTTTGGGGTCTTCGTTCTTACGGTTACCATTTCTGCGCGTGTGGGGGAGGGGTGGGGAGCGGCAGCCTCGTTCCCGCCGCGGGAGAGGGGCGGCCGGCAGGAGAGGGGTTTTCTGAGACTGCTGCCTGCACGGATTCTAAAGAGGAGACCTAAACGAGGCGCCCAGAACCGCCTCACGCGACAAGGTCCTGCGGCCCGCGGCGGCCCGGCCGGGCCACCGCGTGATGGGGGAAGGTGCGCTGCGGGCAGGGGGACGGGGCGGGGGGGGGGGGGGGGAGCTTCTCTCCCCTCGCTGGTTCCGGGCCCCCACCCGTGCAGCATATCCGAGAAGGGTCCCCTCCGCTTCCTATGCCACAGCTGCCCGTGGCTGCTCCCAGCCTCTCAAGGAAACGTCTAGCAAAGACCGGGCAGCTGAGTGGCAGGAGGGACACTTGCAGCAATTAGCTCTGGGCTCTGGGCGCCCTGTGGCGCGAGGACCCCGCGGCAGAGAAGGGAGCGCGGCAGGCCTTCCCGCCGCACCCAGGCCGTGGGCAGCTGGCTGTGTCTGGGCAAGGGGGCCACCCTTGCTCGGCCGCGTACCTTGGTCATTGGCTTGCGACGTCTCCGAGACGTTAACGGCTAGCTGGCTGCTGAAGGAGTTCACGCCCATCATGCCCGTGTGCGCGGGAGTGTTGCCCAGGGTGGGGATCTGGTTGTGATTGCGGGGGACGCTGTAAAGCGCCTCGGCGATGTCCGCTGCCCGCTTCAGGATGATCTCCTAGGGCAGGAGGGGAAGTGCGCGTTCTGCCCCAAGCTCCCGGGTGGCGCTGGGGAGCACCGGGCCCCCCCCCTCCACCTTGCCCCCCGCCCCGCCCCCGCCAAGGCCAAATAACCGTGACCAAAGCTCTTCTGTAGTTACAACTTCCCTTAGGAAAATAATCTAACGGTGCTTCTGAGGGGGCGCGTCTGCTCTGTTCTGCACCCACAGCCCAGGGGCCCCCGAAGGCGCGCACAGAAGCTGGGGAGGCGTGGAAGGCGCCGGACCCGGAGTCAGAGGAGCATCTCGAACACCCTCACGTCTGCTCCCCGGAGACCTCCAGCGGGACGAAGGTGGGCCGTGGGGGCCCGTCCTTCCCTCCCAGGCCGGCAGCACCCACCGTCCACCTACCACCGGATCCCCCGGACGGATTTCGAGGTGGCCGTTCCCTGTGACAAGTTCTGCTGCTCCGGCTCCCTGACACTGACGCGTGACTCTCTACTCACATACCCGGGGTGAGGGTGAAAACAGGAAGGCGAACCTTTCTCCCACCAGACTGAGTGGTCGTGAATGGGTGCGTGTGCGCCCAGAAAACCCGCGGTGGACCCGGGCCGGCCGGCCCCTCCGAGGACACGGTCAGCCTGGGGGGGGGGGGGGGGCAGGCACGTCAGGCTGCCGTCTGCCTACCTGGTTGTTGTGGGGCATCCCGTATAAGGCTTCCACAAGATCCGCCGCCCTCTTGAGTAATACTTCCTGAAGGAGAAGCAAAAGGGGCGGTGATGTGACCGGAGGAAACCGACTACTGCTCTTCGGAGAAAGAGCTACATGCAGATTCACAGTTCCACCTGCCGGGAGAAGAGGCCCTCTCCCCCCCTCCCCCGCCATCCTGACCCTGTGGGGAAGGAAGGGGGGGGTCTGTGGTTCCCGGATCATCCGGCCCGAGTGAAACACCCCCCCCCCCCCCGCCACCCCCACCGGTCTGCACCGAGGCTCCTCCGTGCGGACAGGCCGGTGGGAGGGCTGGCTGAGCCGGCCAGTCCGTGCCTGAGGTTTAATGACGGAGTCTTATGGGTATTAAACACACACACACATGGCGGAGACGTGAAA
>NC_056670.1:83943236-83945736 GCF_018350195.1 Panthera tigris
AATAAATGTGTAATTCGCCTTCTCTGACGCTCTTGAAGGCAAGCGCCCCCGAACGCCAGCTCTGTCTTAAGGAATGGATTTCCCCCCTTTCTTTCGCACATAAAGGCGATGATTATTTCTAATCTATAATTAGACGGGAAGAGAGTCCAAGGGTTCCTCGACACAGTGTAGAAACGGTGGCGCGGTCAGAAAGTTGCAAGTCTCGGGGCCACGTATAGCAATCCCCACTGTCATGATCACTGCCTGCATCACGCAGTGCCTTCCACACTGGCCAGGGATTTATGGGAAACTGGCAATTATGACATATGTCCAGCCATTGCTAGCTTCAGATTTATCCCTGTGGTCCTTTTCTGTCTAGCATATTGCCTGAGCACAAACTGGGCAGGAGGCGCACTTATTCTTGCAAAGCTTTAATAATCTGTGAATGGCTGACTACAAACTGATGTAGAGCACTATCATTCCACCAGCCTCACGGAATTGCCGGCCACAAATAGTAATTAATCTTTTTATCCCTCAAATTGTAATTTTGACTATGAACTGTGCGCGGCCATAAATCAGCGGTACACGCGCTGTGTGTACAGTGCATGAATCACGGCCGGGACTCCGTCCGACTGCACACTCCGTGTTTAACAAGCTTTATAAGGAGCCATTGGGCTTTATTATGGCTCTGCCTGACTCCAACAAAAACTGAGCCCGGAGGCCCGGGGACGCGAGTTAAGATGAAAATACTTATTAGAGTGCATTACTTCTTGATGTAGATATCGTTTTCCGCGGAGTAACGCCACGGTGCATGGCACGACATAAATCAGGGGGTTTTCTGAGCCTAATAGGACCTGCCGCCATCTATTCATTACGTAGCCGCAATTTGGGCCATCACTCATTAGCACGTAATTTGATGATTAACACCACCCAACTCAGCGGGTCTGCACGGCGCGGGGAACACAAAGGCGCCGGCTTCGAGGAACGAGGTTACGGGCTGCCTTTGAAAGCGCTCTCCGAAATGATCGGTCACCGTTTTCCTCGAGCGTCGGCACCCACGGTGGGTCTCGCGCACGTACGCTCGATGATACGCCCGTAAGCCGAGGGCCACAATATGATCTGACATCCCCTCACGCATCCCGGAGACAAAGGTCCACGCAGGAATGTGAAGTAAGACATTTTCTTGTTAATAAAGCATTGATCCGACGTATTGATTTTACATGACATGGCTTTTGCTGCGATTTTGCCCTCTTTTTTCTTTGCAAATAGTAAAGCTCCTCAGAACGCCTCCGCGTGTGTGACGCGGCCGTCCAACTCTCTGTGATGTAAATTCCGTATGTGTAAAACCACTTCATAATCAAACCATTAATCATCAGAAGCTGTCAGCGTTGACTTGGGGACAATCTGTCATATCTCTGCCTGCCCAGGACGAGGGTGTCCGGCAAAAGTTGTGGTGCGGCCGGCCGGGCGGCTGGGCCTCACCGAGCCACTCGGGCCAGAGAGGATTAGATGAAGTATTACGTTGCTTGATTAGGGAACAAAAAGGGTGGCCCACTGTGCATTTCTAACGTGTCCGGTGTCTCCTCTCTCCCAGCTAATCACCATGACTGTTTGACTTAATGAATCGGCCTGATGAAAGGTGATCAGAAAAGATAGATGGGCGGCCACTATTGATTTCATGCAAATGCCCCTGACAGGTGATGGACGCTTTAATGCAAGCTTTCAGAAGCTTTATGACTTGTAATAACCATACACTCTCATTCTGGGAGAGACATTTTCCAATGTCTCAGTTGAATTGATATTCTCCTTCTAGGACTGAAAATATTTTAACGCGGCATAAATACGAGGGTACCTTTCACCACCCCCCCCCCCCCCCGCCCACTTCAGCCCAGAGAGCGCTTACGTCCCAAGTGCGCTGCCAACAACGAGCTCGGCACTCCGCCGAGTGTTCGGGAGATGACGTGTAACTGTGCCACGGGAGGTCCCCGCCACGCGGGACGCCACAGAGGGCAGGGGGTGGGGGCCGCCAATGCGGCCCGAGATGCCACCGGGCACCCCGGCTCCTGGAAGCCCAACGAATTCACGTGGAAGCATCAGAAAAGCCTGCCTTCGCCTTTAAACTGCAGGAGAAGGGACACGCGCTCCGGGTGCTGGGGGGGAGGGGGGGGAGGGGGGTACCCAATCTGCCTCGGTGCCCCCAAGGGCAGCGGCCAGCGGCGGGCCCGACCGGCGGCCTTCCGAGGGCTGAGCCGCGCGGAGCCCGTCCCGCGGCGCCTGGCGGGACCTCGCTGGCAAACCTGCCACGGGAGGAGAAAGCACAAGAGCGAAGGCGCGCATCTAATAAATCCTCGGCGCGCCGAGTTTACAAGGCGAGGGCCCAGCCGAGCCAGGGCGAGGCTCTGGCACGTCCAGTCACAGAGCACCGAGCCAGGCCAATCAATACCACTTTCCTGTTTTAGAACTGGGTAATTATGAGGGGGAGAGATTGCCTGACCTTTCACCTGCACTGCATTACTTTGCT
>NC_056670.1:83948236-83960736 GCF_018350195.1 Panthera tigris
CAGTTCCTTTTCCGAGGGACAAGAACGCACTTCAATTAAGGCAATGGGGATTGTTAAATAAGATATAGTATATTTTACTAACAGGATACCCAGACCCTGCCCCAACAGACTGCGAGCCTTCAGTGTGCCTGAATGAACACAGGTTGTAATGTGTAAAAATTAAATAAAGTAAAATTAAATTGCTCAATACAAAGACATCCCTCTAGAGGGTGTTAGTGATTTCAGTGACAAAGTGCTATTTGCTGACAAGTAGTTTACACATTAACCAGCTGAATCCAAGGGGGAAAAATGCCAATAGCAATTATATCACCTTGAGGTTATTAAATGTCCCACTGATAAGTAACTAGGTGAACTTGACCAGGTGATAAACACTGCTGTGAGCAAATGATCGCACAGTGAAGAATGTTTCTCTGTCCTGCTGTTTCTCCAGATAGCTTTTCTCTCAAAAATGACTGTATAAAAAGTTGCATTAAAAACGTGTGGCCGCGGAGGACCAAACCGGAGCTCAGCGCCCCCCACCCCGCACCTCAGCGCCCCCAGGTGCCGCCACCACTCCACGTCGAGACCGTCGCGCGAGGTCTGCAGACGCCTGTTTCCTCTCCCCTTTTTGGGCTTGAAAATGATGCCAGCTCGTCTACTTCATCATCAACCGTCTCCTCCAAGCGCATTTCATCTATAAGAAATTCAGATGCTCGGGAAATTAAAATTTCAAAGATCTGCTGCAAAAAAAAAATCAATGGGGCGAGATCAATGCTCATAGAAATTTCATGAACTTTGAACTGATCCGGGATGATGATGAGAGAGGCCTGGAGTTTCAGGCGGCTGACGGCTCCGCGTGCGGATGAAAAGCGGCCCGCGCGGCAGAGAGGAGGGCCACGGTTTAGATGGGTTTTCGCTTTCATATTTTGTCCGACAAAAAAATTAATTTTTAGTCTATTTCAGTAACAAGCAAAAATAGAGAAAAAAAAAAAAAAGCCTGCCTTCCCGACAGGACGTGCGAGACCCCCACTTCTTAAGAGCACCTAATGCTTTGCACATTAACGCGGCCACGAAATGAAATCGGTTCCCTTTGCAGCCGATTGCAGGTGCAAATTAATATTGTAAAATGAAGATCAATACACGGACAGGGCCAAATCAATACTGGCTAAATTATTGCTGCATTTTCCTCCTCATTCAAGATGAGTTGTGTTTTCCTCTCAAAGTCAATACTTTGCAGCTTTTCTCATTAATTTCTCAATAAATTTGGCAATGAATTTCAATCACAGAACTCGGCAGGGTGAGCCAGGCACCGTGGCGTGCACGGAAACACAAAGGCCACGGCGGTTCTGCGTCACGCACCAGAGGCGTGGGCCCCAGGAGCCCCCACCCGGCCCGGCCCCCCGGGTGGGCACCTACGGGAAGGCCTCGGGTCACCCTTTGCAGATGCCGAGCGGCTGACCCCAGGCTGCCCTCACCCAACTGACCTGGCCCTTCCGGCCCCTCCACCCCCCCCCCCCCGCCACGGGTCCCCGCCACCAGCAGGGGGATCAACCCCACCCCGGCCCGCCTCTGGTCCACGTGTGGCCGCCGCCACGGAAGCCCCTCCGACCCGCCAGCCGAGGGTATTTTCCGAAAGCAAGACTTCCGAGGATGGGAAAAATGCCACGCTTGACTTCTAATTGGAAGTCAGGTGCCTCCCCGTTCGTATGGGGAATATTGTTCTGGTATTCACACACGCAGCCCAGCCCGGCCTGTGCACAGGGACCCGCTTCCATTCACCACCGCCTGGCAGCGGATGACAGCATTGTGATGTGACACCAAATGCAGAAAAGGGGACAGCTCATCTTCCTTGTTACCAAAATAATACCCTTGCTGACAACTACTGGATTGCATTCAAACAATTCTGTTTACATACCTCAAAGAATACACTGGATTACAGCTTTCACAGCATGGCGAAACTACACCTGCCGAGCCCGGCCCGGCAGCTAAGGAAAACTAAGGCACCTGCGTATCAGCCGCCCTCACTTCCCGGACGGCTCCGTCTCCAGGGACGGGGAGCCCGGAGACAGACTCCCCACGGCGGCGGCGGCGGCTCCGGGGTGGGCGAGGGGCCCTGGCCGTCCCGCAACCCCCGCGCCCCCCCACCAAGGCTGTCCCGACAGACGGGAGCTCCCTCTACGTATAAAGAGCCTCCAAACAAGAGGAGAGGCCGGCCACTGAAACCGCGCTCTGTGCACGAGAGGTCTCGCGCTAGCCGTCATCCTTTCCCCGAGAAAGAAAAGTCAAGTGTCCTGGTGCTGCTAAACCTCTTAGAGATGGTCTTTCAAGGAAAGGTCTTAAAACCCAAACAGGCAACATAACGCTCTGTGGAGAACCATCCCGGCAATGGATTTGCACACTCTAAACCAGCGTAAAATCTCTGTTCAGACAGAAGCTGAAGAATGAGCTCTGAAAGTAATACCCGCCCCCCCAACTCCCAAGGCTGGGGGTGTTCCTGCTGCGGAAAGACCCCCGCCCCCGTGCCGCCGAAGCCAGCCAGCCCCCCGCCCCACCCCCACCGCGGGCCCACACTCCCAGCCGTCCACTCACTCGCTCGGGGCCCGTCCTCCTCCCCGAGGGTGGGGCCGCCACCCTGTGTCACGGCACCTAACCTGCCCCACGCGAGGTGCACGGCAGCAGGAGGGGTCGCCACATTTTTGACGGGGGGGGGGGGGGGGGAGGCCAAGGTGAATGTGACACCATCCTCCGTCCACACAAACGTTTAGGTGAATGTGACACTGTCCCGTGTCCACCCCGAGGTTTCAGCACCTGTGATTACCCACGTGTCTGTGAGCTGGTGAACTGCACGGTACTCAGCCTTGCAGAGGAACGAAGATCTGACGTGGGCTACCGTGCGGCCGACGTGCCACCGAGTGAAAGACGCCAGTCGCAGAGGGCCGCGTGCTGCGTGATTCCATTTACGTGAAACGTCGGGAGAGAGCAAGTGCACAGGAGGGGAGCTGGGGGCGCAGGGGGAGGCAAGGGACAGGAACGGGACACGCCCAGGGACCGCTCACGGGTACAGCGTTCCTTTCCGTGCAGTGAAAGTGTTCTTGAATGAACAACGCTTGCACAACTCTGTCCACAGACTAAAACCTACGAAGTCTACGCTTTGGGTGAATTTTATGCCACGTGAATTCCATCTGCATAAAAAACTAGATTCCAAGTGAAGGTAGCATCTCTAATCTGGATTAGACTCTACACACCAGCTCTCCCTCCACCGAGGAAAACGCTCTTCCTGGTCGTTCCTGGTCGGAACGTCGTCTCGTGATAAGGGCGCTGCCGGCACTTCTGTAAAGAAGAGAGGTCTACCCGGGGTGAAGGAGGCCGACCCCGGCTTTGGGGAAGGGGGGTTCACAGGGAAGGCCTCCCATTTACGGAGCGTAACGGCTTCCCAACGTCACTGCCCTTTGCAGTCTCCACTCAGGCGGCCCCCACTCCTGGTTTTCAAGCTGGGTGAGGAACAGGAATGTTCTAAGGCAGAGCCCTCGAGGCCATCACCGAGATTAACGTAAATGCTAGGATCCCCCAACCACAGTCCTTGCACACAGGACTCTGAGTTACGTGCTCACGTAAAATGGTTTTGCTTCCATACAAGGTGTCCTGAAATCCCACGGCGTACTGGGATCGGAAGGCCCCTGTGGCCTCACGGGACCTCCCCGCCACCCCGCAGCCCTGCCTCTCACCCAGACTGGCTCGGAGTTCACGCTCGGTCCACACTCTTCTCCCTACCTGGAAACTCCCCACCCCTGCTGCCCACGTCCAGGGCGGCCTCCCCAGCCACCCCGCACCACCTCCCTCCTAGGAGACCCCCGGTGCCTCGGCTGTCCCTTCCTCACAGAACTTAGCAACTTTTAGCACTGTTTTATTCACTTCTTTTTCATATCCTGTTCCGTTCCCATAAGACTGTGAGTCAGCAAGACTATAAACGGGGCTCATGCATCAGACATCGGCCGGGTGCAGCCCAGAACCCGGCATCACGGCTCCTTCCTCTGCCGAGGAACCGACCGTCGAGGGCTGCCTCACCCCGAGCACCGGTGAGACCCAGACCCCCCCTTCTCCGAATCGCCTGCAGGGCCCCGCTGAGTACCTGGTGCGGGTGGGCATCGGGCAAACCCTGAGTGTTTTCCGACACCAGGCTAAGTTCCAAATCGCGTGGACAGGGAGCTTCACTATCGCGTCCTTCCACACCCTGCTCGTCTTTAACGTCGTTCCTGGTAATCGTGTGTTCCAAGGGCAGAGGACAGGTGCCGTGAGCCTCTGCAGAACTCTGGGCCGTGAGGGGCGGGGGCGCATGGGTGACGGGGGTGCAGGGCCCCAAGCACCCCAGCTGTTCTCCACGGCACCCTGACGAATCTCCAGCGACCTGGGGCGCTGTCGTGGGGGCTGTGACAGTAGAACGTCAGCATGAGCCCCCCCCCCCCCCGCCCCAGGCAGGGAGCCGTGGGACACTGCACCGCCACACCTCGTTTTCATGGTATTTAAACAAGTCAACTCTGAAACGACCTCTGAATTTACAGGCTTTAGCCCGGGAACGTGCTGTCGTCCAATGCCAGGTACGTGGTAAAGCCACGTCACGTAGCTCCTGCACCCACAAAACCGCTGTAGTAGCTGCAATCCCTTGACCTGGGGCTTGTCCACCAGCCCAGCACCGAGGGGCCTAAAACTTTACATGGGATGTTTCTGTACCGGGGAAGGTTCGTTAGGAAAAGCACCAGTTGGTCTCCAACACCAGGGATGGACTGACTTTTTGTGGGAAAGCCTGTGGCTGCCTGCCAGTGCCGGGCACCCAGATCCACAAGACTGGAGAGGGGTCCGACCCTGCAGGCCCCCAGCCCCCCACCCTCCGTCCAGTGTCCCTGGGGCTGCGATGAGGAGGGCGGAGGGGCATCAGGCAAGGGCCTTCTCCTCGGAGAATAAGGCGTGACAAGACAGAGAAGGAATCTGGCAGAATCCCCCGCATCTGGCCACCTCGGGGTCCTGACCTAGGTCCTCAAGGGTCATCTGACGCTCAGAGCAGGAGAGGACCCCGGCCCCGGGACCCACGCTCGGCAGCAGGGTTTCCGTGAGTGGGAGAGGTGAGGCAGGCCCGCCGCACGAGGGCAGGGAAGGGGGAGTCTGCACAGGAGGAGGGACAGACAGACCCACCGCCAGGCTGCACCTTAAACTCCCTCTAAAGATGATTTACACCAATGCTTAGCACAATCTGCAGCGGCCAATTGTCTCCACGGGAGTTTCTGTATTTAAAGTTTAACACGGTCTGTAATGAGCCTTCCAGAGCATACGTGCAACACCACATACACTCAGGTCCCTGGTGGGGCCAACTTACTCCGTATGCTCGTTAAGAGTATTTGAAACTTCTATTTTTTTGCGGGGGGGGGGGGGGGGGGCGGCAGCAAATCGTCCGCGTCACTAATAGCTTTCCACTTTGTTCTTCTTTTATTGAAAAACCATTCTAAGAAAAGAATCACTCATTTTGCATTTTCTACAATGAATCAGAAAGGCCCAACTGATCTGAATGATCATTTCTTACAAGTACTTTTTCTCAGGCTGAGCTTTTGGGATCCAAGTCACCACGGAACAAGTGTGTACGGACAGGTGCGCAGACCTTCCCCGAACAAAGCCCAGGCCGCCCCGGAGCTCGCAGGGCGTCCCCGTCCCAGCCTGTGCGGCATGCCACAGTGGACCGCACTCGCTGTCCACGTCGAGCCTGGGCCCTGCACCGTGCCCCGCGTCCAGCCAAACGGACCCGGCGGGAGGAGGCCGTGGCATCCCTGCCGGGGCTTGGCGACACGTAGTCCTGGCTTCTGTTCTCCCAGGATCACAGAGACACCTGACCTAGTCCCCTTCTTTAGCGCTGAAAGCACCACACGCTTCCGTCTAAGGTTCTCCATCGAAAGGTTGTTCCGACGCCTCCCTTGGTCTCCATCGCCGGACTCGTAGATTTTCGCCAGGGTGAGTTGCGGGATTTTATTTGCACATTTGTTATCTCTGCTTTGCTGTGCACTTCAGCTGACTGTATTTCACGTTGTGCTTTCGAATGGGGGGTTCACCCGTTCCCCACCCCCGTGCCCTTTCCAAACTGTTCTCGGAAACGCGCGAGGCATCCGTGCCAACCAGAGGCTCGGAACAGACCCCCCGCACGTGAGCCCATCCCCTTCCGTGACTCTCCCCGTGGCCCCCCGGGCGCGCAGGGAAGCCAGGGAGCCTGCCCGTGCCGGGGACTCAGCGGGCAGAGGGCCAGGCCCCCTCCTCCGCCCGTCCACGTCTCGACGACCACTGAGTGAAACCCGGATGACCCTTTTGTCCTTTGGGGAAGATAAATGGCTGTGTCCTCTCGGCTACATTTTGTCAGGTTTGGTGCCGGAGAGTCAATACCTTCACCTTGACATGGAAACTTCGTGATTTATCAGTTGGTTTCTCCTCCTGGGTTAGCGCGGCCCCGGGAAGCGCGGCCAATCGGGGCGCAGGGAGCGGACTTTGGTCACAGCCACTTGGAAAACAACCACAGCCCCTCTGATGACAGACAAATGTGTCTTGTTAGCAACTGCCCAAAAGCGCTTGACTTGTACTAATAACAAAAAGGCCATGCTGGTCACCGTGGGTCCAAAGACGAAGCACCCTGTCACCAGCCTGGTTGGGAAATTAGCAAATAATGTTCTTTTCCTTGATAAATGGGTGACAGCTCCCTCTCACCAATCATTTTTAACATTTTGATGCATGCCTACGATCCCACTGGAGGAGCAGAAAAGTTTACTGGCCCTCAATTTTCAGATGATGAATGGAAGTCTCTAAATGTGCGATTTCTGTATGAGGTATAGTTCATTTTAAGCAATTCTAGTAAATGGGTGTCACTGATTAGGACAAATAGTCTACTTGTGCAATAGCACAAGCGGTGTGTCTCATTCTCTGGGCCTCCTTCGAGACAGGAGGCAAGGGGACAGCGGTAACCCCGGGAACCCTCCCAGCGCCAGGCCTGAGACGGGCATGTTGTGGATGTCCACACCGCCAGGGCCCAGGCAGCATGCCAGCAGGTTCACTGATGTCCACCTGGCCTCATGCTGAACCGCACAGTGCAGAGGGCACCAGGTGGGTGCCCTCCCTTCCCCCCGGGCCCCGAGGAGTCCTGCCAATGACCCCAAAGACGACCAGCCAGCCCCAGGCACACACCGTCCCAGTCAGAGGGCAAAACTCTGCCCTCTAGGGGCGCCCGGGGGGGCTCAGTCGGCCGAGCGTCCAGCTTCAGCTCAGGTCATGATCTCGCGGTTTGTGAGTTCGAGCCCCACCTGTCGGGCTCTGTGCCGGCAGCCCGGAGCCTGGAGCCTGCTTCGGATTCTGTGTCTCCCTCTCTGCCCGTCCCCCACTCACACTCTGTCTCTCTCTCAGAAATAAACATTAAAAAGAAATCCGCCCTCTACCGCCAGCATGCAAACAAATGACAAGAGCCCGGGCTCCTGAGCCCAGCTGCGTTGGGACAAGAAATGGCGGTGGGTGTAGGAGCTGTGCGCGAGGCAGACAGCTGTCCCGGCCCTCCGACTCCGGACAGGCCCGGACACGGCCTGCGCTGAAAACACAGGCCCCACATCACAAACCTCACAGAAAAGCCAAGGCGTCTACCTGCCAGGGACCCTCCGACCGCCGGGTAGGAGCCGTGAACCCCGTCGTGGCCAACAGAGAGGAGCAGACAGGGAACAGCCAAGAGCCACGGGGCCTCACTGGCCACAGCAGACGGTTCCATGGCTGGAAGCTTCCCCAAACTCCAGGGCCCGTAATTACAATATTTGTTTCTCCACCAGGTCCACACATGTGGTTAAATATTTGCCATTGAAATAATCAGGTGGCTTCCATTGACGAGAAGCCATCAGCATCCAGTTTAGCACAGTGAAAACAGTATGATGGGGGAGGGGGGAACTAGGAATCATTTGTGCTGTGGGTACAAGTAATCTGTCTGAAGAGCGCCGGCCGGGGGGACGGCTGGTTGGGGCTGCCTGTGGTCGAAGGGCACTATTGACTCTACAGCGTGTCACCGTGCTGTTGACAGAATCACATCTGAATGCACACAAAAGATCTTTAAACCACTTCAGAAACATGAGTGCCTTTCAAGGGGTGACAGGAGGTGGGGGGTAAACGGTGGAAGTCTGCCGGAGGCCACAGAAGGCCCTGGGCGCAGAAACAGTCACCCCATAGGGCCAGGACAACACCTGAGGACAGGGCGGTCCCCGCCTTGACACGTCCCCCGATTAAGGCACAATCTGACTTCAAACAAACGACAACGTAAATACTGTATCGGAAAGAACACAAACTGTTAGCAATTACTGGCTGAGTAATGATTTCACAAGCCGGAAACTGAATGCACATCTTTGTGCAGAAAATAATCGTTTTCATGTCCCCGCCAAGTAAACGCACCGCAGACCTGAGCCTGGCCCACGCGTGCAGCGCTCCGGCTCCCGCCGCGGCCACTCTGGACATGCCGTTAACTGCCAGGACCTTGATCCGTAACTGGCTTTGGCCTGTGGCACACAATATGTCGTCTCCCGGTAATTTGTGATAATTTCTGTAATTGAGCAAAAGAAATCTCTAAAATGAAGGTGGGTCAGCCAAGCATTCAGGCGCAGGACGTCAACCCTAAGAGCCCCCCCACCCCCACCCCGGGACACCCGCGGGACGACGCTTGAAAGGGAGCCACGACGGACCAGCTTCGGTGTGTCTGTGCCCCAGGAAACAGTTTCGCCACGTGGACGCTTCACGGCAACAGCGACAGTCACATTCGTGCAAGAACGCCTCACACGCGGAAACGTGTCTGTGAAACGAGTTTTCGTTCTAACGTAATTTCAATTAGAAGCGTACAAATCCCAATTTGTCTCAATCAAGTAACGCGGCAATGCCTACATCCTAATTGAAAAATAATTTCTTACTGCTCTTAACAACTCGATGTGTTTCTCCTGGCGAAGTTATGAATGTGAAACCGTTTGGTCTGCCCATACCAGGAGTTTCTCAGGTAGGCTACCCTAGGACTAGTTTAATTACTATTAAACAAGCAAATGACACGCTATCAGACAAATATTAAAACAAGCATTGCGCTCAGTTATTAATTTGCACGATTCACTTTTAAATGCAGCAAATATCTCATTAATTTAATTTTAGGTGCCTACCCGTTTATATTGCATTTTACAGTCTAAAAGGCAATTTACTATTAACTGGCAATTACATACAGAGTGATTGTTAATTCTGCTCCTAAGTGCTAGCCGCTTGAAAATTGTTCTCTCTCTCTCATTTTTGACCTTCTTACAACAGGGGTGAGACGCACTGGGAATACAAAGGACCCGTGTGGAGGAGCCGGACAGGTCACTTGTGACTCCTTCTTTTAATTCACCATGCTCATCAACTGAACTGCCACTACCTCCCAAGGTAATTCGGCCTTGATAGCGGTTCAAAGCAGCAGGCCAGAGGGCCCGGAAGGACGGACGGATGGACGGGCCCGGGGCGGGGGCAGCAGAGAGCACCCACACCCACTCCGGGTTGACTGATCGGGTCTGGTTCTGAAAAAATCTGGTGTTTCTCAGATCACTGTAAACAGATCATTTAGGCCTTTTGCGTCTGGCGGGCGGGGCCCCTCCTCCTCGGGCAGGTTCATTATCCCCGGGGCCTGGCTGCCTCGGCCGGGAAGGTTCACCGTGAGGGTGTCCCGGCAGCCTCCGGGACTGATAGGAGCCAGATGCCCAGGGGACGGCGCCCTCCCTGCAGGGGCTGCGTGCCCGTGTCCCGACGTCCAGAAGGGCTGGCTCGATTTTCAGGGGGGAGAGTGCAATTCCCAGTGATTACTTCATTGTCCCCATCAATTTCAGGGCAATGCAAATCAGACAGAAGCTTCCAGGTCAGACAGGTTATGACCCCACCTTTCCTCTGCTCCCTGAGAGTGTACGGGGCCCCGTATCCCTTACACAGCGTTTGAAATGTATATTCCCGTTAATGATTGAGGCCGGGGGGGGGGGGGGGGCAATAGATTAGCCTCCCGCTCGGAAAGCCTGAGCTCACTGAACGGCCTCATTGAAACGCCCATTCGTGGGAGAACTCTGCATGGGCAGAGGGGACCCTGAACCCGTGGCCCCAGAAGCCCAGTCAGCGTGGGGGTGGGGGACACGACGTCCACCCCGTAGAAATGGAAGACGGCACCAGGGACAGCGGGTGGCAGCCGGCACTCTTGGGGGATAACCCTGGAGCAGCCCAGACCCGGGAGAGGAAGCCAAGGAAGGTGTTGTGCACCGAGGGCCACCCCGGCACCCAGCCAGCCCCCCCACCCGGGCAATACTGCCCCTAGGGGCCCTGCACACGTGACCCCTGCTGGCCAGTGACAGGCGGCCCCACCCCCACACAGTTTCTCATTTTCCTGTGCTGGTCTCCAAAGCTCAGCCCGGCCCCTCCTGCAGCCAGAGAGCAGAACCGGACCTTTCTGCCATCACGTCCTTCTCACAACGCCACTGACCCGCCCCCCCACCCAATCCTGCAGATGCGAAGGTCTGATCTATGACAGCAGCCCCTGAAGGCACCGCTGAGGCCTCGAACCAGGATGATGGGCAGAATAACTGCTGTGGGAGAGCCCGTCCTCCGTGTCTGTGCAGATGGGCAGGTCGGGCTGGCCGCATTCGGACACGCTCGCGGCAGGGCCTTCCACCAGCCAGGACGCCCATGTCACGTGGCAGACGCGTGAGCCCACAAACAACACGGCTGTGAAGAGACAGGAAATGTCTCCTCCTTGGACGAGCCGAGGCCCCTGACGGCGGTCACCCTAACCATCCACAGAAGGTGCCGCCTGTGAGAGCCCACCTGGGGCAGACGTGGCCCCTAAGTTCTCCCTGACCTACACAAAACCCACGGGGGCAGGCCGGCGAGAGAGTGGGACTCAGAGGGGTCAGGAGGCACCGGGCCCAGGACCTCCGGCCAACACCAGGCAGAGGGGAGCTTGCACAGCGTCAAGTTCACAGGCCAGAGACGTGCGGCACCCGTGAGCTGTGAACACGGAGGGGCACAGAGGCCCCACTGGGTACAGGACGGAACTCTGGCCACACCGCCCAGGGACCTGGCACCTGGCTGGACCCACCACCCAGCACTCGTCGGAGACGCGTGGACACTCCCAAGATGCCCCACGTTGCATAACCCCATTTTGCATGAGACACACGGGGGGCCTCACAGACTCGAGGAGCTGACCCTCTCAGCGTCTGGATCTTCCCAGGGAGCCAAAAGCGCCCAGACCCCAGCAGAGGGCCCAGGATGCGCACCCACAGCTTTTCGCTACGTCCACTTCCCCCTTGTTCCTTGGCAGTTCTGGGCTCCTGGGAGCGTGTGCTGGTCCCATAGGAGGAACAGCCCTTAGCGTGGACACCTCCTCTCCCACCTTGACCGTGTGGCAGGGCACTGGGACAGACAACAGAGGAGGAAACGCCCCCCGATCGAGGACCCCAGGTATCGCTGGCGGCCAAGCTGTTAAGGGTCTGGACGCCTCTGGGGACGACAGTCATGGCTCTGAGAGGACCCAAGTCAGGCCCACCCCTGAGGTGATGTCGGGCCTATGGGAAGCAGTGCTGGAAGAATCTTCAGTTTTCGTCCCACACCCATTCAACCCTTCCTACAAGGGGGAGTGCGTGAGTAAGCTCTCCTTCCTCTTCACACCCCTACGCGGACAGCGTCCCTCCACCCACCCCCCGCCTGGTGGACAGAGAGGCCCACATCCCAGAGGAAGGGAGGCCACACCCGCTCTGGGGCATCCTGCAGCCAGTGACGGCGTGTTGTCAAGCCCGCGCCCAACCCAGGCTCCCGGCACGGACCCCCCGGCCCCCTCACCACGCCACCACGTCAAGGCCACGGTAGGAATAGAACAAGCGCCCATCCCTGCCGCCTCACGGGGTTTCGGCAGGTGCTGCCCAGCGGTACAAACCCTTCTCAAACGTTACAACTTTTGCAGTTGGCTAGGAGGCCATCAAAACGCAAAGACACCTTGAGTTTATTTATGGCGTTTGTCAAGAGCAACCTCGGACACACGGTGTTAACTGAGCACCTGTGTGGGCAGAGCGTCGTATAAAACAACTCCGCGTAATCTCAGGGGCGACCCTGTCTGGTGACACAAGTTTGAGACCCTCCCAGAAAGAGGATCACAGCATAGGGCCTGGAGCAGACACCTGGCTTACCCCTGTTTACGGCGTGTGCGGCCTCGGGCACGTGACACGTGTGTAATCTCGGAGTCCCAACTTGTGCAAGTGAGCGGCAACATCACCAGCAGCCACGCGGAGTGACGGCGCGGGCACACGGGTAGCTGCCCGATGCGGGCTGGAAGTGACTTGTCGCTGACGAGGCCACCGCTTTGCTTTACGGGCCGGAAGGGCAAGGTGCACGGATGTGGGGAGGGGCCCGGACCACACGGCCCGAGGGGGCTGCACCCGTCCACAGCTTCGCCAACTCAGACGAGGATGCGGAAACCGTGCGCCCGA
>NC_056670.1:83965736-83983236 GCF_018350195.1 Panthera tigris
GGGGGCCTCCTCGAGCCTAGTGCATTGTGAGCTCTGGCTCTCTGGGGAAGCAGGGACCGAGGACCAGGGATTCAACCTTCTTAATTGTGAACCTCATTAGTGATGGTTGCTAAGGAGAACACACACCTACCTTCAGTGCATAGGAAGGAGATAAACAGTACGTCACAGATTCTAATGACTCTGGTGCCCAGGGCGACCTTTAATTATGATATTTTTGTTCTCTTATACCTCAGTCATTAATGTAGAAAAACAAATTAGTTTATTTTTGTGGACCACAGCAGATTCATAAATTGTCTTCCAGTTTCTAGATGTCTGAATCATACTTCACTCTGACCATCTACACACGCTTCATTCATTTTTCCTGTTGGTACACATCTGCCTGCCTCACGTGTGGCTCCTGAATTCGAGACCTCAGCGTACAGGATCTGCCTTAAAACCGTTTTTGTCTTATGGGCTCTTTGCTCCAAGAGGTTTAACCGTGTTTTGTTTGCAATTCACATTACTTTCTCAACAACAACAACTCGTATCGGTCAGGATCTCGTGATTACGGGGCAGTGTTTTAGTATAGAGGACAAGGACCTTATTTTAAAGGCTGTGGGATAAACCGTGGGGACTTGCGTGAGTGAGGGGTTTGGGGAAGGCCCTCGGCGGCGTCTGAGTGTTTCTGAGCCCTGAGGCCATGTCTAAGACCGCTGCCCCCTGCCTGTATCACTCTTAGCAAAATTCTTCTCTTTTAACAGACAAAACAAGAAGTCAGGCCCTTGGAAGCATTTGGTACGTTTTATGCGGTTTTCGTTCTCAGCCCCTTGCCCCTTCCCCCTTCCCCCCGCCCCCGGCCCACTCCATCCGGAGACTTGAACTGGTCCTCCAAGTGTGTTCTGAGCTCATGGGACCACACAACACAACCACCCACTGAGACGTGCACAGAGTGTCTGGGGATGACCTTCTGTATGGGGGCTGAGGACAGCCAAAATAAAACCAAATAAATTAAAACTGCAAGGAAAGCTCCAAGCAAAAGAAAGCTTAGAAACAAACCAGTAACGTAAAGCCCATGGCAGGTGAAGTGAGTGAGAAGGCCTCTCCCACAACAAGAGCTGGGGCGGAGAGGGCTGGCGGCGGGGGGCTCCGGGGAGCGCCCGTGCCCCCGCCGGGGCCGTCCGACCCGAGAGGGGCACCCGGTGAGGGCGACTGGACATGACTCAACGTAAAAAATGGTGCAAAGGAAAAAGAAGCATTGCAAATAAAAAAAGACATGTAACATGTGCCTACCATTTTCCAGATAAGAAGGGGCCGTACCTTCTGACGGGTCTAGACGGCGGGCCCGCCGCCCGTGTTTGGAGTTGTTGTGCACAAACATGTTGTCAGACACGGCCAGCACGTGGCCGTCCACGTTGACTGTTGTCGACACAACAACCTGCAGAGACGAAGTGGACGTGAAACGAGTTGGCAAAGGGAAGCGCTGTGGCCGAGGGGAACCGGCGCCCGCTCCTGGGGGGCCTCCGCCACGCACCCCCCGCAGCCCTGGCTAATGGGGGGCCCGTGGGCTGTTTTGTTTGGACTCAAGATTGCTTCTCTCCAAAACCTGTCCCATTTGAATCACAGTTTTTCATCTCCTATTATGCTAACGAGTGAGTTCAATTCAGAGAAATATTCTTCCAGCCATTAGCTTCAGAAACACCCCTCCAGCCGCTCATTTTAAAGCTGCTGTTTTGATTGATCTGTTCACATATTGATCGGATAGTTTATCGAATTAAAATGAGTTCACTTGAGACTGTCCTCCCTTGGAGCACTATGAGGATTCAGAGTTGCCAAAAACAGGCTTCCTAAATCAGAAGCACTGGCTACCCACAGTCCGACATCCCTGGGTCGATGTTACAATTACATGCAGTGTCTACTAAGGAACGTTTCTGCATCTGAAAAGACCAAGCTGAGTATCAATGGTGAAAGTGTTGTCAATCCAAAGCAAGTAGCTTTCTCAAGTTCACCAGCAGGGGACGGCAAGGACCCTGGTGCCAGTGGAATGGCCCCTTCTGCTGGACAGATGGCCTTGCCGGGGTCACCCCTGCCCAGCCCCCAGACACCTTCCCAGGTGGGCTTGTGACAAGCATCCTTTAATGGACTCCCTACCCAGCCTTAAGATTGTTCTTAAACAGAGGTGAGCCCACGCGGTCCATTATTTGCCGGACAGCCGACATGAGTCGCAAAGGCGTGAGCCCTGGTCCAGTCTGGGCCTCACAGCAGGGCTCGTGCGGCTGAAGCCCGCATCTGGGGTGCAGGGAGCCTGGCTCTTTGCCACGTGTGGGCAGCGGGGAGAGCCAGCACCACCCAGAGCAGCAGAGCCCCACACACACACAGCTGGAGCAGGAGAGGAGGGACCAGGAGGCCTCCCAGCCCACGTGTGCCCTCCCTGCCTGGTCTGCACATGCCCAAACATGCCATGTAAAATGACTACTGAAAGCCAGAGCTACAGCGGCCCTTAGTTAATAATGCATCAACCCTGGTTCATTCGATGTAGCAAATGTACCCCACAACGCAAGACATTAACAACAGGGCCAACTGGCAGGGAGGGTGTGCCCAGGGGGATGTCCGGGAATTCTCGGAACTTTCTGTGGATTCTTCCTGAAAGCCCGACACTGCTCTTCAAAAAAAAGTCTATTTAAAAAAAAAAAAAAAAAGAATAAAAGTGAGTGATCAAAGATTTAAAAATAAGTAGCATTTTTAAGGAATAAAAAAAGGTCGGGCACCTGGGTGGCTGAGTCGATTGGGCATCCGACTTTGGCTCAGTCATGATCTCACAGTTCGTGGGTTCGAGCCCCACGTCCAGCTCTGTGCTGATGGCTCAGAGCCTGGAGCCTTCTTCGGATTTTCTGTCTCCCTCTCTCTCTCTCTGCCCCTCCCCCACAGGTGCTCTGTCTCTCTCTGCCTCTCAAAAATAAAGAAAACTAATAATAATAAAAAAAAAAAAGGTCAACACTACATACATACATATGAATACGCGGGGAATCGATGGTTTTTATAAAAAAACCTCAGGCCCACAAGAAAACTGTGAAGCAGGGACAGCACCCACCACATCCCCCAAAACTCCCTCATGAGGCACTTTCCTTGATGCTTCCTTCCCAGGACGGCTCTACAAGACTGCTAGAGTCTCCATAATATTGCCCCCCCACCCCCGAGCCTTAAAACACTGTGGGTCCCGCGCTCGGCGTCCCTACGTCCAATGTCAGATGTGTCATCACCTCCTTGATAGCCACCACCCATGGGGTGGGCACCTGCCGCATCCCCAGGATGCAGGGCCACCCCTCGCCTGGGCTGTGAAGCACCTGTACCTGTATCCTCATCTAAGCACAATGCAAAGGGCCACGTAACTAACTCTGAGCCACAGACTTGACCGTCCTCAGGCTCTTAGACCATGATACGTTAAAGAAGCAAGGTAAAAATAAAAATAAAAAAAGGACAGTCTTGGCTCTGTCATCTCTATATAGGTCAGTCACCAAGGGAAAAGCGTGTAGTTCAGCAGAGGAAGCAGACAAGCTGTGTTTTGTCTCTTGGCCAGGGCCAGCCCTGCAGTATACGTACAGAAAGGTGCTGAGTTTGTGAAGCCAGCTGGAGATATTGTGTAAGCCCTGACACACTCTTAAGTCCAGTTAAACCCTCTGCAAGGCGGGGAGATGAGCTAAAGAGAGCAGAGCCCATCCTTCTAGTAACTGTGGGCTCACTGGCAACTGATGGCATGGTGGCCAATGACGAGACAATGCATGACCTCCGTTCTGCTTAGATGGGCCAGTATCACCATGAAGCCTGGTGCAAGAAGGTGGGAGCAGGCCCAGATGTTTGCAAGAGACACTGTCCCCACCTGCAGAGCATGACTGTGAACCAGCCCACAGACCCTTCTCTGACTGGCTGATTGGCTGTAAGACAAATTCACGTGTCCTAAAAGCCTGGAAGGTAAGTTAAATTTGTAAAAATGACCTTGAGCGGTTTGATGGTAAGCCATCCAATGTAGCATTCATTTCCACTCGCTGCCAGATTCTTCTCTGGTTAGTAGGGACTAACAGCACTTCTGTGTCCCAGCCCAGAATATTTTTACAATTAAATTCAGCAAGATAATCCATCATATATGGTGTACCTTTCACCCCGAAGTAACCTCCTAACTACTCAAAAGGCAAGAAAAATATGGACTCAGCAATAACCCATCCAGCTCTCTATCCTCTCTCCTGGAGATGAAGTCCTCTGAAGCAAACCAGAATATGAGTTAGCCTGCACCCAGGAACACAGCCTAGCAATCAGGCATGGGCTTAAGGAAGCAAGAACAGATCAACCCTGAGGGAAAGGAAACAGCTGGGAGAACATTCTGGAACTTGTAAGAGGCCTGCATCAAACAGGCGAGGCTCGCTTCATGAGGAGGGCCCAAGGTCTCATGCTTACCCAACAGGCTGTACTATGGCTCTGCCCTGTGAAAACTCCATCCATCCATCCCTAAAACGACGACCTTGAGCACGGGCTCCAAGTCCGAACCAGTCGTACACGACTATGTACAACTGAGGAAACAGGCTACCTTACGTACTAACACGGAGAGGACTTTGAGGACATTCTGAAACACACCCACAAGACTTACCACGGTTGAATGTAAAAGGGAACCCGACTTAACCTACAGCTCTGATAATTCCAATTTCCAGATGTCTGGAAGCCCAACACAGTGGGCAGGCATGGCGTGACCACCCTAAGAGGTGCACCTTGCAAAGCCAAGGTCCCATTTTCAGAGCCAATTTCAATGTGCCATTTAGGTATGCACAGATGCCATGAATCTGGCATACTAAAGATGCTGGATTGTTTTTAAAGCAACTCGATTTAAATCTTTTTATCAAATGAACCGATTCTGGTTTGCTCCCAAACCCTTGGAGAACTAAAGACTGTTTTCTGAACAATCACAACATCAGAGAATTCAAATTTCACGTTAAAAGTGCGGACCACGGCCCGCGCGTCTTTGAGAAACGAGTACCTGGAATCTCCGCATATCTCGAGGGTTGCCTGCATTCTTCAAACAGTTCTGATTGCACTTGAGGAAAAACTTTAGAAAGAATCTACAAAAATACAAAAAACGGATATTTGTTAGGGTTATCAGACACACTCACAGACTTTTAGAAAGACGCCGTTGCGCGGGGAGTAGTGAAGGCTACCCACGACCGCCCGCTGCTCGCTGCCTGCAGGGGGCGCCCGATTAGCATGGCCATGAATCGTCGCCTGCAGGGGGCGCCATCGGGAGACGACGCCGGCGGCGTGGGCAAGGGCGCCCCGGGCTCCGCCGGCCAGCGCAGAAGGTGTCCACACACACAAGCAGTGACTTACATCTGTCTTGACATTATGGGTCTCCAAGCTTTATGATAACAGCTGTGACTCGGACTGGCCATTTCTTGCCTGGACCTTTGCACGTTAAGCACTGGGGAACTGTCCGCCCCAGATGGGGCTGCCAGCTTCAGCAAATAAAAACACAGGATGCCTGGTTACATTGGCGTTTCCGGTAGACGACGAGTAATTTTTTAGGACAGGAACATCCCAAAGCACACCGATCCTAAAAAACTGCTCTTCGCCCATAACTCAAACGTAACTGGGTGCGCTCAACTTCATCTGGCAACCGTAACCCCCGAGGGCGCCACCGCCCAGCCAGACACACTTCCAAACGCGTATTTTCGAAAGTTACAGTGGGTGCAACTCTTCCGAAAAGAAAGGATTTGGGGGTGAGCTTTAAGGGCTGCGATAACGTCTGTGAAAAGTCTATGTGTGTGTTTAGGGAACTAATCGATGATTTGGGGACACAACAATGAAACCGCGGCTCAGGGGGAGAGCGGGGAGACGTAGCCGCTAGCCTGGCTCAGAGGCAACAGCCGTTTGTACTCCCCCCACCCCCAGCCCCTGTGCTCTGAGGCATGAAGATTCAGGGGTCCTGACAGGGTGCTGAGATGCTGTGACAAAAATCTCATCACGTTGTCCCCTCCATGCCCGCATGCTCGCTCACGACGTAAGTTCTAGCCCACCACGTGAGCCCACGGATGCTGGGAGACCCGGCTGGAGCACATACCCCGGGGGAGACGGCACCCCTCTGCCTCCGCGTACAAAGCCACGCCCACTGTGGGCGGGGCGGGGTCTCTGTGCTGACACGCATGCTCTCTACCAGTGTCTGAGCATCCTGTCCGGCAAAGTTAACCAACAAAACTCCCCTCTCTGTTCTGTCCAAATATCCCCTGTCCTACCTGAGGCTTATTAACATTTTATGAAGTTTCACATGATTTCCTTGAACTCAGCCTTAACGGTCAAGATTCCTTGTCGACAGTTATCACATCAGAAAACAGAAAGACTCCACCGACCAAGATTCATCCCTCCAGCTGCATTCCCAACGTATCCTGGACGCCTTTTCCGCGCGGAAGAAGAATACCAATTGATGGGAAAAAGAATCGTGGCCACTTAATTAAATTTTCTCACATACCACCAGGCCTCACTATTTTAGGCCGGAATTTACATCTTTTATTAACTCCCCTCACCTATACACTTAGCTCACAGCGCCTCTCAGTACCATCTGCCATCAGCATACAGTAAGTCACTTGATATTCCACCCACCAATTTTTCCTAACAACCACTGTGCAATTAAACTCCACGCGCTCTGCAGCGAGGTAAATTAGGCGCACCTGCGGCCACACTGCATTTGAACTGCATCAGAGAGGCCCTAACAAGGTGAGGGCGTCACAAACTTATCGTCCAGTCAGGCAATTAGGTTTTCACTTCGGGGACAGCCACATGGTGCAATTATGCCACACATTACCACCCGGCTAATCTTCTGAGCAGGTGCCGGCCTGAGAAGCTCTCATCTGGATGGAGCCGTCTGCGGGAGCTTTTTTTGTGATGCGAAAGATTTTTTTTTTTTACCCCCCCCCTCCAGAAGAGGTTTCTTTAAATTCCTCGGTATCTTTTTAGGCGGCTCACCCTTCACCTGCGAGGCAGCAGAGTGTTCTGAAGATGGTCTAAATAGCCACTGGCCGTGAGGAGGGTGAGCTGGGCCTGGCGCAGAACTTCAGCTGAACAGAGTTGGGTGCCAGGCCCCGCGGACGGCCGAAGCATTGCCGGGGATGGGCGCACACACGCTTGCTTGGGATGTGGCCCCGGAAGTGTTTGCTCCCAACCCAGTATCTCGTGGGCGTGGACGCACATGGGGGAGGTGTGTCGTGCACGGCCCCCGAGGGTAGAGCCCCTTCCAAGAGCTCTGGTCCCGATCACAGAAAGTAAGGCCCAACATCTAGGGCCAGACAGAGGAAGCCTCAGCCGGGAGGAAGGGCAGCCTCGTGCTTACCGTTTACCCTTGTTGGGGTTACAAGGCGGATGCGACAGAGGAGCCAGTGCTTGACCACAGACACGGTGCAAGCACGCCCCGAGCGCAGGGACGCTCCCACCAGCCAGGGCTCAGCGAGACCCTGGGCGGATGTTTGGGGAGGGGGAGGAAACCCAACGCCCTACACGTGAAGTCAAATGGTAATTCTCACCCCTTACTCAATTACCCTGTAATTGGCTTTTTCCTAAGAAATATCTGACAACCACTTTACATATCTTACTTCCAGACTCTGGTACACAAAGGATTTAATACTCTTGTTATGAAGGGAAAAATCTTTCCTATGTCAGAAAATCTTTGGCTTTAACACCAATAAACTCTTTATTACTGCTAAACATGGATTTGCTGCTCGATGGCAAAGAGGCGATAAAAATTCTAACCTGTCATTAGTACATTATGCTTAATTGTGTACAGTACGCTTCTCCATTGCATCTGTTGGCCCATCATCAAAATGACCATTATGTACACTAATTCCCTGACCCTGTCTTTATTTCCCTAAAGAGCCATCATCTTTCACAGTAGGTACCAGAGTAAATCAAGCTTGAAATATGGGCTTTATTTACTTGTTTCTCTCCGGCAGGAGTGAAGGCAACCGCCCAGGGCAAACTGTTTCACATCGGCGGAAACTCCCCAGTAATGTTCTGCTCAGAGATATCAGACAAGACCCCGGACAGTTCTCAGTAGCGATGAGAAGGGGGAGAGGTGCGAGCTCATTACTTCCGAAACCAGGTTTTCCACTTTTAGAGCGTGCAGGGATTAGGAGAGAAGGCCACCCGAGCAGGCTCCAGCGGGCTCCCTCCCGCTCGCCAGCACCTGGGAAGGTGGGCGCGGGGCCGCTGCCTGGGGGTCGGGACGGGACAGTCCGCTGGCTCCAGCAACGGGTACCTGCCTGCGGTCTCTGCCGCCAGCTCCAGGGCGGGCCCTCACGTCTGCAGGGACCGCTACCTGGCAAAGCCCGGCCATGGCTGCACCTGCGGGGAAAGTCAGCTTAGGTCTTGGCCGCATCCAGGCCGCATCCTCTCCAACAGCCACAGCGCCACCAGAAGTGCCACGTGGTGGACGTGGACGCCATAAGCGGGGCCACGGCAAAACACGGGATCGAGTGTTTTAACTGGAGCCTGCCCCCAGCAGCCCATGACGAGGGGCAAGCCCCCCACTGCAGTAACTCATTTCAGAGTCTGCTCCACTTCTGTGTGTTTAAGCTATGAATTAGTTCATTTATATTTACTTTTATGAAGCTGATTAACCAGAGCTGCTCTATCTGATGAAAATCATTTTAATTGTAGTGTTAGGCTCCTGTGTAATATCCATTACATTATGAACTGTTTAAATTCTACATGGGCATTGCATAAATTGGCCCTTTGTGTGCGCGCAGGCAATTAGGACAGACAGTTCTCCTTTAAACGGCTACAGAACTTTGTGGTGGTGTTCAGGACAATCAGAAACAAAGGAGGCTGTTTAATTGTAATTTAATGGAATATCAAGGAGTCCGTGGCATTAGACGCTGGCAACAGAGAGCAGGAGAGAAAAATTAACTGCAATTATGTTTGATTAAAGCTATCCTTCTCAATAATCAGCGGTCCTGACAGGCCATGGGGCTCTCGTGGGTTCCAGGATGGCAAAAGGTGTCGAGCAATATTAGGGCCAATAAAGGAGATATTAGCATAGCTAATTACAACCCTGCAAAACCTGTAAGGGGGCCTCTGTGTATTGTAATGTGTGAAATAATTGGACAAGGCCGTTATCAATTACATAAGGAATGAATTTGGTTTGTCAGAGAAAAGCTGATGAGATGCATTTCATCTGACACCATTCCCTTCCCTCATGTTTCTAGGAGCTAAGAACTTGCCCACTTTTATCAAAAGCTGCAACTTACTAGTGGCCAAATCACTGATAAAATTATCTTGCCAGCAAGTGTTAGGTAATTAATACCACTCACCCTCACTGCCTTCCCTGCACTGCCGCTTCTCACCTAACTGAAGCCACTAATCATGTAATAATGATTTTTTTCCCTCTGGTCAAAGGAGAAATAGATTGTCTCCTTAGAAATGCAGTGGGCTTGGCGTGCGCACCCTGGTGATTGAGGAGAAAAAAGGAACTCGGAGCGGTTTTAATTGCTTGCCTTTTGCACGTGGGTATCACTTGTTTGAAATTACCTCTTCCCGGCATTTCGGGAGCCCTATAGGTAGGGATTTTTTTTTTTTTTTAATCACCAAGTTTTAGACTCTTCCGGGGCTCGGTCTTGCCAGTGCTTGGACACACGAGTGACAGCGTGCTGCAAGGTGTGAGCCTGGCGGCCCCGTCCCAGGGTTCCTCAGGCCACACCTTAGCACAGGCTGAGCTCCGGGCTCAGAGCAAAGAGGTCTGGCTTCCAACAGGCCCCTCCCACACCTCAATCCCAGCCTCTGTCCCAGAGGCACGACCTCCTCTTCCGGCCCTCCTCTATGGACAGGACGGGAAATCTGAGTCAAGAGTGAAAAATACTGATATATTTTTTTGGTGGGGGGTGGAGTGAGGGGGTACTCGCTTTTCCATTTTAAGGCCAGGCTCTTAATAAGCTGCAAATGAACACGGCCACGGATAGACCTCCATGCCATCAATCAGAAAACCCAAAGCATTCGTGTGTAAATCATGGCGCTGACAGCTTCTGGAGGTTACCCAAGAACCCCATTCCAGATCAAGCCCCACGTTTGTAGTTCCTGGATCCAGAACACAAAACCAGGAGACTATTTTAATAATATTACCTTGACAAGAAAGAGTATCGAATACCAACCAGAAAACACAGCTGTAGAAGTCCCCGCCCACTCGTGGTGGCCAGGGGCCGGCGGGGGGCGGGGAGGGCGATGAGGTGGGGGACAACTGCTCAGTGGCCCAGGGTCTCCATTTGTGGGGGGTGGAAATGCCTGGAACTAGAGGGGTGGGGCTTGCACAATCTTGGGAAAGAACTAAATGCCACTGACTCGTTCACTGTAAAACGGTGAATTTCATGTCCTGTCAATCCGCTCCTGCTCAGCACAATCCCAAGCCCCCACCCGGCCCAAACTGGACGTGCTCGTGGAGAGGAGCAGGGGCGGGGGCGGAGGGGGCCCTCTCTGGGAGTCGTGGCTGTGGCCACTAAGGCGCTCTTGAAAGGAAATGGTTAAAGAGTCAAATTAAAAGATAGAGCCTTTAAGAGACTTTTCCCTGACTGATAAGAAAGTGACCAGTGGAGTGCTTCCTTGAAGTCCCTGCTAATTACTGGGAAGTCCCTGAAAGCCGTGGCCACAGCTGTGGTGTGTGCGTGCCCGGCCATCAGTCGCTGGAGTATTGATTACTGAGCAATTCTAGCCGATCGGGTTCTGGTGCTCAGAGACAATGTGCTTCCTTCACAAAACCTGTAATGAGCAGTTCCTATACAAGACTACATTCTGCTGACATCAGATCTGTGCACTGAGATAGTACACAGGTCAATACGTATCGGATTTCCAAAATGCGAGGGTCTGAATGTCAGGCCTCTCTTTTTCTCCCTCTCCTGCCATTAGCTATTACTGGGCTCACGTTCCGTAATGCCATACGGGAGGGAAAGTGTGCTCCATTAGTCTGATTTATTCTTCAAATATGCCATGACAAATTGTTCCAACACCAGACTTATTAAATTCTTGTACATTTCAAGTTATGGGTCTCATATACTTGTAGTGCCTACATGACGTCATAACAAAGGGGCAGAGGGTGACAGTACTGAATTTTACAGCTGTGCCCAGATGTCCTCCGCGAGGGGCCCCCTCCCCAGCCAGAGGTCTGGGGCTGCCCGCCTCCCCACTGCGGGATCCTGGTCTCTGTGCGGCCGTCCCCCGCCCCCCCCCCGCCCCCCCCTACCGCCGCACGCGCGGTCCCCTGCATGTAAATGTAGATGTATAAGGATTTGAAAATATCCACGGCTTGACTCGTAGTTCAACAATTACTGGCCTTTGTCTGGAGGTTCCTGCTCTACTGTAGCAGAGCCTGTCTCTAGTGGACCAGAGCTATTTTACTTCCCTTCGCTGTAGTAACCACACCGCATTAACAATATTTGTACTACAATCACCAAGGGACCCACTTCCCAGATTCTATCACTTCTTTATCTCCTGACAAATACCTCACTATCGAACATTATTAGGTTTAGAAAATTAACCCTTCACGGTCTAGAGCCACACTAGGCCCCGCCGTCCCTCCAAACAGCCTTATCGCTAAATTTCTGCTATAATGGTTTTCCTTTTCATCACAATTTCAGCAGAGGCTGTCAAGAGGCACTTATAGATACCATGATCTTGTACTTTTGCGATGATTCTCATTAAAATGATGCCAAGGAGATCTGATGGGATTTAATAGCTTTGCCGACCAGTTCAATATCCACCTCCGTAACAGATCCTGCCAAGCCCTCCTTTTGGAGAAATTTCTATGACTTGCATTAAACTTTTCCGGGTGGTTTTAATGTGTTCAGATAAGTAAAACCCAGGTAGACACTCGAAAAGCAAACGCATCCCAGAGTCCTGTGCTTTGTCGGCTACCCTACCCGCCTCGCTGTCAGGATCCTAGTTAGTATTTTCTGTAACTGTTGCTGATAGTTCGTGATAGTTTTGATAAGGTTATCTGTTTAAAAGAAGTCAACTGCACAGCACAAAGGAAGCGTGAAGTGCACTGTATTTGCACCAGGCCTCGCTCTCGTTTCAAGTGCCTATCTCCCTTTTCCTCTTTACCTATTTCTCTATTTCTAATGGGCGATGCAGCATTGACATTATTTCCCCACCAGATCATTCGCCCTGTCAATCAGTCTGTATTTTGTCTTTCGCTGCGGGCTCATTAAAACAGCTTCCTCACTCCCTCTGGACACTGCTCTATTTGCCAGCTCTGATCACGAAGCTCCTTATTTAAGAAAAATGCCAGCATCACTTGGCTCACATCAGATGCACCCCCTGACTTGTTGCCAGCTCCAGGGGGGACTTTTCACAGAGACTTTGTGCGCAGAGATTAAGTGCCTTCGCTTACTCGAACTTAGGGCTTCAAACCTCTCCCACCAGACACGGGTGCGTTTTTAGGGATCTGAAGATAATGGGGACTATCTCCTTGCCGTTCCGATTTTTGTCCACTATGGAGATCATTCTCAAAACAAATGTGGGGTTTTTTTGGTTATTTTGGTTTTCGGGGCTTTCCCCACCCAGTCTCCAAGTGGACAATCTCCTACTCACATGCACGTCCCCCCCCCCCCCCCGCATCCACGCCAGCTTGCTTAATTAAGAACTAGCATCTTTGTGGGCTGAATTATTAATAAAAAAAAAAAAATCACATTTTAAATCAAGCCCGTGCATGCACACAGGACACCAGTGTCGAACCTGCCTATGCCGGCCTCTCTAGCCTTTTAGGTCCTGATTAAAAACTTATTAAAACATTATAAATGATTAATGGGAGCACAGCTCTGAGTGGCAATTATTAGTTTTAATGCAGGTAATGCAGCTTAATGAGGGGGCACATGTGTGCGAAGCTTTAACTTCATTACCCCTGCGTGTCAACAAATACAAGAGAAATGTGTGTACAGGTCATACATTACTTGGAACAGCACTGAGCCTGCCCTCTTCACGTCCCTTTGTTGATGAGCCACGAGCCATAAATTAATCCTGGTCTGTGGCTCAGGGAAGGGCCGAGGTGTTAAAATCACGGCAAACCTTACTGGGCTCCCCACGCCGCCCTCCAGTTCTGTGTGTGAATATTCCACACGTGATCTTTTCTGGAGCCTTCGGCACCCGGGGATTTTTCACCGGGATCGTTGCCGGCTGTCATTGTCTCCTCTCAGAAACGTAAGCTCCTGGCATTCAGAGTCCATTGGGTTGCTTTCTAGTTTCGAAAGGTTTGTGGAGGAGTTTGGCTCCAGCCTCCCAGCCCCTAATTCGCATTCACATGGTTTTCCTAAATATTCGGAGGGGTTCCAAGGTCCCTTGTTCTAAGTGCTCACATCCTGGAGTGTGGGAGGGGCGGGGGGGGGGGGCCAGGATGAGAGGCAGTGTGCCCGGGGCCCCCAGTGAGGCTGGCGACGGGCAAGCCCAGGGCCGGGGTGGGGGGGGGGGGGGGGGGGGGGGGGGGGGGGGGGGGGCGGGGGTGTGGAGGGGGTGGCTGGCGGGGAGTGGGTGCACTCAGGGGGCCAGGAGCAGAGTGCTCGGATCGCCTGTCCCCGCCAGCCAAGACACCCAAGCCGGGCACCGGCCACACCTGGGCCCAGGCCTGCTCGAGGGGCCCACAGCCGGGGGCGTGCCCCCCCGCCCAACTTCTCACGTCACCTTTTATTCTCTGTTTTTGTGACAAGCAGCTAGGTCCAGGCTGATCTCCACTATCTGTTTGAAGAGTATTCAGGACTATTTGCATCATTTTATCGCTAATGTATAATATATGGCTCTAAAGTGAGCCCAAGCACTGTCTTGTTACCGAGCATAAAAAAGTAAGGGCAATAAAGATACATTAGTCCTCTCAAGCACAGCGGCTATAATGCAAGCAAGAAAGGTTGCTGCTTTGAGTTGAGAGGCAACCTTTCTGCCTGACTAAGACAATGGAAGAGTAAAGAAAATGTCAAATCAAGAAAAGCTGGATTTAGAGATGAGGCAGCCCAGAATGACGTTGGTGCCATATTTTGTGAAACTATAATGCTGTTGGCAGCAAAGATCCGTGTTTCTGATTCATCTAGTGCCGCATGGCAAAGCTTTGTCAGTCTGTGCAAGGTATAAATAATTCAGGGTGAGAGATGGCAATTACAGGGCCCTGCACAACCAAAATGAATATTTTATGAGGACTAAAACTGCTCTGGAATGAATCATACACACGGAGTCGCACACACATGGCGAGCGGGCTCATATGCCAGCCCCAAGAAGACCGGGGCCCGGCCCTACCTCCTTCCAGAGCCTCAACTAGAAACCTGGCGGATGGTAATGAGCGAGCACAAACCCAGCTCACCGGGCCGGACCACCTGCCCCTCGCTGCTGGAACACCCCGCCGGTGGGCTCGGAGACCGCACCCGAGAAACCCAGCGGATACTCGGCGGACGGACCCTACAAGTTTGGCTCTTAATGAACAGTTGTGAATTAGCACCGTGGCCCTGCATATTGTTCAGTCGTCGGAGCTACTCCTAAGTGTGAGCTGGGCATCTTCTTCTGGTGAGGAGATGATCTGAGTTCTGGCCCAAGGAGAAAGGACAGTGTCGTCCTCCTCCATGGAAGGGAGGGAGCTGAAGAGGGGAGGCGGGGGCGCGTGAGCCTCCCCGAGTGTCACACTCACACCCCCTGCGCGAGTCTTCAGGTTCCGCCGGCTCGTCCTCTGTCTTCTGGACCAAACCTTGTACGGTCTGGGTCGACAGACCACAAGGCGGGACGGAGGCTTTTCATGCCCACCTCGGGTCCACATTCGCACATAAAAGTTGCTTTTCCTCACTTTGAAAAGCGGTCCCCTACTAATGGGGGTGGGATTATGCCGAAAGAGACTTTTAAAGGCTGAAAGCATGGTTTCATCTGTTACATTTCCTCCAAAAATGCTCCTGGTGAATTGCTAGAACAAATAACAACATTGTTCAAGAGGCCGAGAAGGCCAGTCCCACTGGTGAATGGCCATTGTGTTTGTCCAGCTACTGATACCTGGGCCTTTGTGGAGGAAAGAAGGCCGGGGGCCGTGACATCAACACAGCACAAGCATCCCTCTGTGCAGACGCCCAGAGCAGGTCCTTGCCGTGGTGGGAACAGAACACCAGATCCCTCAGAGGTGGTTTTCTTTAAATCCAACTCCAATGCATTGTTTATGAAAACAAGGCTATTAGGTATATTAATAATTTGATAAATAGGGATTTGCCCTTAATTATTCATGAAGAACATTTGGCAACAGTAAAATTATATTCGCAGAACAGGTTTATAAACCAGCTAATTATAAATTAAGTATGCAAGAGAAAATTGCTAACCTTGAAATTAAAATATTTTATGATTCTGCAATTATAAAAAAAAAAAAAGGTAGAGAATTATCAAAACGCCAGTGTGAGCAGGGGCCCTACAGATGGCACAGCCTGGGCCAGGGGAGTGACAGCAGAGACAGTGGACCCAGAAAGGTGTCCCCACCACCCCCACAGAACCACGAGTGGAACTGGCCTCGTGGCCATCGGACAGCGCCTCTCTGCTTGTCCTGCTCGACTGCAACTTTCAGGAGGGTGACCTCACACACCCAGCGTCCATCCGGCGAAGCAGGTGAGCAGGGGAACGCGGCACATCACCTCTGCTTGTGGTCAAGCCCTGGCACGTGGGCAGCCCGGCAGGTTCCCATTGCTGTGCTCAGGGTCCACAAGGGAGCCCCCAAGCACCCCCTTCCCCCCACACACACTTCGTTGCCCTCCTGCTGCCGAGGGGGTCCACAATGAGCTTGGGGTCCTGAGGGACAGCACTGTTGCCGGAGGCAGAGAGGCACGCAGTGCCTCCTGTCCCCACTAGAGGGCCTCTCGCCGCAGCATCAATGGGGCGCACACGGACGCCCTTGTGCAATCAGGACACAGCTCCCCTCCAGCCAGCAAACTTGGGGCAGACCCTTCCTCTGAGCTGGGTCATCCCGTCTTCCTCTCTGGCTCTTCCGCCAGCAGACTTCCCTGCCAAGGGGCTCCGTTCACACCCACCCACGACCTGAGCAGCACCCCCACCCCCACCCCCAAGAACTAAAGGGCCAGCAGAGCCTACCCGTGAGTTTCGAAAACACTTTCCTTACTGGTGTGATCAGAGAGGACACGCACAAGTCTGTCATTCACTTTGAGATAGCCTCACCCTTCGTTTAGGCAGATGTTAATAGAATTAAGGAAAACAACCAGGAAGAATTAACTGAAGAATATCCTGTTTAAGGAAAAAAAAAAAGGGGGGGGGGGCACCTGCTCAGTCGGTTGAGCATCGGACTTCGGCTCGGGTCATGGTCTCACATGAGTTCGAGCCCCACGTCGGGCTCTGGGCTGACGGCTCAGAGCCTGGAGCCTGCTTCGGATTCTGCGCCTCCCTCTCTCTCTGCCCCTAACCCACTCGCATTCTGTCTCTGTCTCTCTCAAAAATAAACAAACATTTAAAAAACGAAAAAGAGGAAAAAAAAAAGTAGGCGGTAGTCCCTAACTTCTTCCCCACGGCCTGAGTCGCATGTGTCAAGAATGCAAACTGCAGAGAACATAGAAGCCAGCCTCCTGCCACCCTATTGTACCCTGCCACAACTCAGTGGCTCCACGTGTTTTCTCCACGCTCCCGAAATCAAAGAGAAAATTAGCAAAATCCACTTAAGTGGTTTTTTTTTTTTTTTTTTTTTGGTTATGAAGACTGTCGGCTTCCCCGAGAGTAAAGAGCCCCATTAATTGCTCATGTAGCAGAGCAAACAGCACAGGGCACACCTTCCTGCCCGGGCGGCCACCCTAACACTCTGAGACACAGTTGTGGGTCAGGCAGCCAACCACTCGGGAGGTCTCTGGGAACTCAGATAATGAAAATTTTTTCATGTATAAAATCCTTAATCAGAATGCTAGTGGCATCATCTTGCAGATGCTGCAACTTAAAATTAATACACAACAGGACCTTTAACAAAATGAGCGCCCCCCCCCCCTCCCCCGGCCGAACGGTACGAGCGCTCCTGAACCGTGGCCTGGAGGGTCGGGACACCGGGCCTCGGTGCGCGACCCCAGCGCCCCCCTCACCGCACCCCCCCCCCCCGTGTTCCAACGACACAGCGATCCGGAGGAACGACTGCCACCACCGCTGCCCCCCAGGGTCCCCGGGGCCCCCAGGGACTTCAAAATTTGAGGACAGAGATGACAGCCCCCTAACGCCAAGAGCCCTGTGACAGGCTCAAAGAGCAGCCACCAGCCTGATTTCCGGTATGGCTTTAAGCTACCTTCAACCAATTAGGTGGACTCCATCAGCTGGTAGCTAAAGAATATTTTTATCGTTTGGAATAGACTATTTACCATTTGATAGGATACATTTCTTTCTTTACCTCTGGGATGTACCACAGATGCTAAGCAACTTCCCCTAACAATATTTAAATTGCTTACAAAGCCTCTCTAAATATTTGCTATGTATTTAGCATGCCTAAGATTTGCCCGTTATCCCAAAGTCTTTTTGTTGTAAA
>NC_056670.1:86990736-86999983 GCF_018350195.1 Panthera tigris
TTACTGTAACTTAACGGTAACGGGAACGGAACTTAACTTTAACTTAACTGTAACTTAACTGGAACTTAACTTACGGTAGGGAACTTAACTGTTAACTTAACGGTAACTTTAACTAAGGGAACTGAACGGTAACTTTAACTGTAACTTAACTTTAACGTTAACTTTAACTTAACGTTAACTTTAACTTAACTTACTGGAACGGTAACTTTAACGGAACGTAACGGGAAAGGGAACTTTAACTAACTGGGGTAACTTAACGGGAACGGAACGGGAACTTAACGTAACGGGAACGGGAACTGAACTAACTTAACGTAACTTTAACTTGAACTAACGTAACGGGTAACGGGAACGTACTTAACTTTAACTTTACTTTAGGGAACGTAGGGAACTGTAACTTAACTTTACTGTAACTTTAACTTTAACTTAACTTTAACTTACTTAACTGGAACGTAACTAACGTTAACTGAACTGGAACTTTAACTTTAACGTTAACTTTAACTTTAACTTTAACTTTAACTGTAACTTTTTACTTTAACTTTAACTTTGTAACTGGAAAGGAACGGGAACGGGAACTAACACGTTAACTTTAACGTTAACTGTACTTTAACGTGAACTTAACTGAACTTTACGGTACTTTAACTTAACGTTAACTTAACTTAACGGGAACGTTAACTTAACTTTAACTTTAACTATGTAACTGTAACTTAACTTTAACGGGAACGTGAACGTAACTTTAACTTAACTTTAACTTTTAACTTAACGGGAACTTTACTTAACGTAACTTTAACTTTAACTTTAACTTAACTTTAACTTTAACTGTAACTTTAACTTAACTTTTAACTTAACTTAACGGAACTTGAACTTTAACTTTACTTTAACTTTAACTTGAACTTAACGGGAACTGTACGGTACGTGACTAACGTAACTTTAACTTTAACTTAACTTTAACTGAACGTAACTTTAACGGGAACTAAAGGGAACTTAACTTTAACTTGAACTTAACTTACTTAACGGAACTGTAACTTAACTTAACTGAACTTTAACTTTAACGTTAACTGAACTGAACTGAACTTTAACGTAACTTTAACTTTAACTTTAACGTTAACTTAACTTAACGTAACTAACTAACTAACTGAACGGTAACTTTAACTTTAACTTAACTTTAACTTAACTTTAACGTTAACTTAACTTTGAACGGGAACGTAACGGGATAACTTTACTTAACGGAACTTTAACTTAACTTTAACTGAACGTAACTTTAACGTAACTACGTTAACTTTAACTTTAACTTAACTTTAACTTTAACGTAACTTTAACTTAACTTTAACTGACTTTAACGTTAACTAACTTTAACTTAACTTTAACTTTAACTGTAACTTTAACTTAACTTTAACTAACGAACTAACTTTACGGAACGGTAACTTAACGTAACTTTTAACTTTAACGTTAACTTAACGTAACTAACGGGAACTGTAACTTAACTTTAACGTGTAACTTTAACTTTAACTTTAACTTTAACGTAACGTAACTTTAACTTAACTTTAACTTTAACTTGAACTTTAACTTTAACTAACTTAACTTTAACGGTAACGTTAACTGAACTTAACTTAACCTTTAACGGGAACTTTAACTTAACGTTAACTGTAACGGTTAACTTTAACTTTAACTTTAACTTAACTGAACTAACTTTAACTTTAACTTAACTTAACTTTAACTTAACTTTAACTTTTTAACTTTAACGGACGGAACTTAACTTAACTTTAACTGGAACTTTAACTTTAACTTTAACGTAACTTAACTTAACGTAACGTACTTTAACGTGAACTTTAACGAACTTTAACTTTAACTTTAACGTAACTGAACTAACTGAACTTAACTTTAACGTGAACTTTAACTTTAACTGGAACTTTAACTTTAACTTTAACGTAACGGACTTTAACGTAACGTTAACTAACTTTAACTTTAACACTTTAACTTTAACTGTAACTTAACTTAACTAAAGTAACTTAACTTTAACTTAACTTGAACGTAACTTTAACTTTAACTTAACGGTAACTGGAACTTTAACTTGAACTTACTAACGTAACGTAACACGGGAACTTTAACGTAACTGTAACTTTAACTTTAACTGGAACTTAACGAACTTACTTTAACTTTAACTTTAACTTTAACTTAACTAACTTTAGTGAACGTTAACTGGAACTTTAACTTAACTTTAACTTTAACTTTAACTTAACTTTAACTTTAACGTAACTGAACAACTTTAACTGCTAACTTAACGTAACTTAACTTTAACTTAACTTTAACAACTTTAACTTAACTTTAACTTTAACTGTACTTAACTTTAACTTTAACTTAACTGAACACTTAACTTTAACTTTAACTTTAACGTAACTTTAACTTTAACTGTAACGTTAACTTTAACGTAACTTAACTTTAACTTAACTTTAACTTTAACTTTAACTTTAACGAACTTTAACTTTAACGTAACTAACTTAACTAACTAACTTAACTTTAACTTTAACTTTAACTTAACTAACTTTAACTTTACTTAACGTAACTTTAACTTAACACTTTAACTTAACTTTAACTTTAACTTTAACTAACTAACGTAACGGGAACTTTAACTTTAACTTAACGGTAACTTTTTAACTTTAACTTTTACTGAACTTAACGTTAACGTAACTTTAACTTTAACTAACGTTAACGTAACTTTAACTTTAACTTTAACGGAAAAACTGGGAACTTTAACGGTAACTGGAACTTTAACTTTAACTTTAACTTTAACTGTAACTTTAACTTAACTTTAACGTAACTTAACTTTAACTTTAACGTTAACTTGAACTTTAACTTTAACTGTAACTTTAACTTGAACTTTAACTGTAACGTAACGTTAACTTAACTTTAACTTTAACTTAACTTTTAACTTTAACTTTAACGTAACTTTAACTTTAACTTAACTTTAACATAACTTAACGTAACTTAACTTAACTTTAACTTTAACGGAAACTTTAACTTGAACTTTAACTTTAAACTTTAACTTTAACTTAACTTTAACTTTAACTTTAACTTTAACGTAACTTTAACGTAACGGGAACTAACTAACTTTAACTTGAACTTTAACTTTAACTTTAACTTTAACTTAACTTTAACTGTAACTGGAACGGAACTGGAACTTAACGTGAACGTAACTTTAACTTGTAACTTTTAACGGGAACTAACGTAACGGTAACTTTAACTTAACTGGAACTAAACAACAACTTTAACTTTAACTTTACTGAACTTTAACTTTAACTTTAACTTTAACGTTAACTTTAACTTTAACTTTAACTTTAACTTTAACGTAACTTAACTGGAACTTTAACTTTTAACTTTAACTTTAACTTTAACTTTAACTTTAACTTAACGGGAACTTAACTAAATAACTGTAACTTAACTTAACTTAACTTACTTAACTTTAACTTTAACGTAACTTTAACTGTAACTGTAACTTTAACTTTAACTTTAACGGAACTTTAACTGTAACAACTTTAACTGTAACTTGAACTTTAACTTTAACGGAACTTTAACTAACTAACTTTAACGTTAACTGTAACTTTAACTTTAACTTCTAACTTTAACTAACTTAACTAACTTAACTTTAACTAACTTTAACTTTAACTTTAACAACTTTAACTTAACTTTAACTTTAACTTTAACTTTAACTTTAACTGAACTGGAACTTTAACTTTAACTAACTTAACTTAACTTTAACTTTAACTTTAACTTTACTTAACGGGAACTGTAACGTAACTTTAACTTAACTTTAAACTTTAACGAAACGTTAACTTTAACTGTAACTTTAACTTTAACTTCTTTAACTTTAACTTTAACGTAACTTTAACTTAACTTTAACGGAACAACTTTAACTTTAACTTAACTGAAACTTTAACTTTAACTTTAACTTTAACGTGAACTTAACGGTAACGGGAACTGTAACTGGAACTTTAACTTTAACTTTAACTTTAACTTTAACTTTAACGGGAACTTTAACTTTAACTTTAACTTTAACTTTAACTTAACTAACTAACTCTTTAACGTAACTAACTTAACTTTAACTTGAACTTTAACTTAACTTAACTTTTAACTTTAACTGTAACTTTAACTTTAACTTTAACTTTAACTGTAAACTTTTAACTTTAACGTGAACTTAACTTTAACTTTAACGTAACTTTAACTTAACTTAACGGTAACTTTTAACTTTAACTAACTAACTTTAACTTAACTTAACGTAACTTTAACTTTAACTGTAACTTAACTTTAACTTTAACGTTAACTAACAACTTTAACTTTAACTTTAACTGAACTTTAACTTGAACTGTAACTTTAACTTAACTTTAACTTTAACTTTAACTTGAACGTAACGTAACTTTAACGTAACTTAACTTTAACTTAACTTAACTTTAACTTTAACTTTAACTTAACGTGAACTTTAACTTTAACTTAACTTTAACTTTAACTGTAACTTTAACTTTAACTTTAACTTTAACTTTAACTTTAACTTAACGTAACGTTAACACTGGAACTTTAACTTTAACTTTAACTTTAACTTTAACTTTAACTTAACTTTAACTGTTGTAACGGGAACGGGAACTTTAACTGTAACTTTAACTTAACACTTAACGTAACTTTAACTTTAACTTTAACGTGAACTTAACTTGTAAACTTTAACTTTAAACTTAACTTTAACTTAACTTTAACTTTAACTTTAACTTTAACTTTAACGTGAACTAACTAACTTTAACTTTAACTAACTTTAACTTTAACTTTAACTTTAACTTTACTTTAACGGGAACTTTAACTTTAACTTAACGTTAACTTTAACTTAACTTTAACTTTAACTTTAACTATAACTTTAACTTAACTTTAAAAACTAACTTTAACTTAACGGGAACTTTAACGTTAACTAACTTAACTTAACTTTAACTAACTTTACTTTAACTTTAACGTAACTTTAACTTAACTTTAACTTTAACGGAACTTTAACTAACTTTAACGGAAACTTGAACTTTAACGGTAACTTAACTTTAACTGTTTAACTTTAACTTTAACTTTAACTTTAACGAACTAACTTTAACTGTAACGGTAACTTTAACTTTAACTTAACTTTAACTTAACTTTAACTTTAACTTTAACTTAACTTTAACTACTTTAACGTGAACTTAACTTAACTTTAACTTTAAACTGTAACGGGAACTTTAACGGAACTTTAACTTTAACTTTAACTTTAACTTTAACTTTAAAACTTTAACTTTAACTTTAACTTAACTTTAACTTTAACTTTAACGTTTACTTAACTTTAACTTTAACTTTAACAACGAACTTTAACTGTAACTGAACTGAACTTAACTTTAACTTACGTACTAACTTTAACTTTAACTTTAACTTTAACTTAACTTTAACTAACGTAACTTTAACTTTAACTTGAACGTAACTTTAACTTTAACTTTAACGGAACTTAACTTTAACTTTAACTTTAACTTAACTTTAACTTTAACTTTAACTGTAACTTTAACTTTAACGGACTAACTTTAACTTTAACTTTAACTGTAACTGAACTTTAACTTTAACTTTAACTTTAACGGGAACTTTAACTGGAACTTTAACTTAACTTTAACTAACTTAACTTAACTTAACTTAACTTTAACTTAACTTTAACTTTAACTTTAACTTAACTTTAACTTAACTTTAACTTTAACTTTAACTTAACTGTAACTTTAACTTTAACTTTAACTTTAACTTTAACTTTAACTTTAACGTTAACTTTAACTTTAACTTTAACTTTAACTTTAACTTTAACTTTAACGTGGAACTTTAACTTTAACTTTAACTTTAACTTTAACTTTAACTGGAACTTTAACTGTAACGTAACTTTAACTTTAACTTTAACTTTAACTTTGAACTGTAACGTTAACTTTAACTTTAACTTAACTTTAACTTTAACTTTAACTTTAACTTTAACGTTAACTTTAACTTTAACTTTAACTTTAAACTTTAACGTTAACTTGAACTTTAACTTTAACTGTAACTTTAACTTAACTTTAACTTTAACTTTAACTTTAACTGTAACTTTAACTTTAACTTAACTTTAACTTTAACTTAACTTTAACTTTAACTTTAACTTTAACGGTTTAACTTTAACTTGAACTTTAACTTTAACTTTAACGTTTAACTTTAACTTTAACTGGAACTTTAACTTTAACTTTAACTTTAACTTTAACGTTAACTTTAACTTTAACTTTAACTGTAACTTTAACTTTAACTTTAACTTAACTTTAACTTTAACTTTAACTTTAACTTTAACTGTAACTTTAACTTTAACTTAACGTTAACTTGAACTTTAACTTTAACTTTAACTTTAACTGTAACTTTAACTTTAACTGTAACTTTAACTTTAACTTTAACTTTAACTTTAACTTTAACTTTAACTTTAACGTTAACTTTAACTTTAACTTTAACTTTAACTTTAACTTTAACGGGAACGTGAACGGTAACTTTAACTTTAACTTTAACTTTAACTTAACTGGAACTTTAACTTAACTTTAACTTTAACTTAACTTTAACTTTAACTTTAACTTTAACTTTAACTTTAACTTTAACTTTAACGTGAACTTTAACTTAACTTTAACTTAACTTTAACTTTAACTTTAACTTTAACTTTAACTTTAACTTTAACTTAACTTAACTTTAACTTTAACTGAACTTTAACTTTAACTTTAACTTTAACTTTAACTTTAACTTTAACGTAAACTTTAACTTTAACTTTAACTTTAACTTTAACGTACGTTAACGTAACAACTTTAACTTTAACTTTAACGTGAACTTTAACTTTAACTTTAACTTTAACTACTGAACTTTAACTTAACTTTAACTTTAACTTTAACTTTAACGTAACTTTAACTTTAACTTTAACTTTAACTTTAACTTTAACGTAACGTTAACTTTAACTTTAACAACTTTTAACTTTAACTTTAACTTTAACGTTAACTTTAACTTTTTAACTGAACTTTAACTTTAACTTAACAACTTAACTTTAACGTAACTTAACTTAACTTAACTTTAACTTAACGGTACTTTAACTTTAACTTAACTAACTTTAACTTAACTTAACTTTAACTTTAACTTTAACTTTAACGTAACTTTAACTGAACTAACGGAACTTTAACTTTAACGGGAACTGAACTAACTTTAACTAACTTAACTTTAACTTAACTTTAACTTAACTTTAACAACTGTAACTTTAACTTTAACTTTAACTTAACTTTAACTTAACGGTAACGTTAACTGTAACTTGAACTTTAACTTTACTTAACTAACTTTAACGTAACGTAACTTTAACTAACTTAACTGGAACTTTAACTGAACTGGAACGTTAACTTTAACTTTAACTTAACTTTAACGGAACTTTTAACTTAACTTTAACTAACTTAACTTTAACTTTAACTTTAACTTTAACTTAACTTTAACTTTAACGTTAACTTGAACTACTTTAACTTTAACTTTAACTTTAACTTTAACTTTAACTTAACTAACTTAACTTAACTTTAACGTTAACTTTAACTGTAACTTAACTTTAACTTTAACTTTAACTTAACGCTAACGTAACTTTAACTTAACTGTAACTTTAACTTTAACTAACTTTAACTTTAACTTACGGTAACTTTAACTTTAACGGGAACTTTAACTTTAACAACTTTGAACTTTAACTTTAACTTTAACTTTAACTTTAACTTTAACTTTAACTGTAACTTTAACTTTAACGTAACGTGTAACTGTTAACTTTAACGTAACTTTAGAACTTTAAACTTAACTTAACTTTAACTTTAACTTTAACTTTAAACGTTACTTTAACTTGAACGTTTAACTTGAACTTGAACGTTAACGGGAACTTTAACGTTAATACTTTAAACTGGAACTTAAAACGTTTAACGTTTAACGTGAACGTTTAACTTTAACTGTTAAACTGGAACTTTAACTTTAACTTTAACGTTAACTTTGAACTTTTAACTTTAACTGGAACTTGTAACGGTGAACTTTTAACTTAACTTTAAAATTAACTGGTACTTTTTTGGTTAACTTGTAACGTGGAACTTGAACTGTAACTTAACGTTAACTTTACTTAATTTAACTTTAACGGGAAACTGAACTTGATCTTTTAACGGGAACGTTAACTGAACGTAACGGTTTAACTGTAACGTTAACTTTAACTTTAACTTTAACTGGAACGGGAACCTGTAACTTTAACGTGAACGTAACTTACTTGTACTTACGTGAACGTGGAACTTTAACTTTAACGTGACTTTAACTTTAACGTGAACGGGAACGGGTAACTTGACTGAGAGTACTTTAACTTGAACTGTGAACGGGAACGGGTTAACTGGGAACTTTACTTAACTTTAACTTGAAACGTGAACTTAACTTGAACGGGAACTGGTAACTGTAACTTAACTTGATACTTTGAACGGTTACGGATCGGAACGGTTACTGGGGAACTTAACAGGAACGGGGTGGGAATAAAAAATACCTTGAACTGGAACCTTTAACCTTTAGACGGTGAACGTAACTTGAACGTTTAACTTTAACTGAACTGTAACTGTTAACTTTAACTTTAACGTGAACTGTGAACTTAACTTGAACTGAACGTTATCTTTAACGGGAACTTTTGAAACTGGAACGTGAACTTAATCGTTAACGGGTAACGTGAACGTTTGTAAACTTTAACTGTTAACGTAAACGTTAACTTAACTGTTGAACTTTAACTTTTCAACTTAAACTTTTACGTTAACTGTAACTTGTAACATGAACTTTAACGGGAACGGAACGGTAACTTTAACTTTAACTGAAACTTTAACTTTAACTTTAACTTAACTTAAAGTAACTTGACTTAACTTTAACGGGACGGGAAGGTAACTTGTAAACTGTAACGGGAACGAAACTAACTTTACTTTAACGTAACTGGTAACTGGAAACGTTTAACGTGTAACTTTAACTGTTAACGTTTAACGTGAACTTTAACTTACGGGTAACTTGAAGGTAACGGGATCTGTAACTGGTAACTTAACTTTGAAACGGTAACGGGAACTTAAGCTTTAACTGTAACTTTAACGTTTAACTGTAACTTGGGAAACATTTACTGTACGTGTTGTAACTGGAACGTACGTAACGTTATCGGAACTTTGAACTGGAACTTGTGAACTTAACTTTAACT
>NC_056671.1:0-5000 GCF_018350195.1 Panthera tigris
AAGTTAAAGTTAAAGGTTAAAGTTAAGTTAAAGTTAAAGTTAAAGTTAAAGTTAAAGTTAAAGTTAAAGTTAAAGTTAAAGTTAAGTTAAAGTTAAAGTTAAAGTTAAAGTTAAAGTTAAAGTTAAAGTTTAAAGTTAAAGTTAAAGTTAAAGTTAAAGTTAAAGTTAAAGTTAAAGTTAAAGTTAAAGTTAAAGTTAAAGTTAAAGTTAAAGTTAAAGTTAAAGTTAAAGTTAAAGTTAAAGTTAAAGTTAAAGTTAAAGTTAAAGTTAAAGTTAAAGTTAAAGTTAAAGTTAAAGTTAAAGTTAAAGTTAAAGTTAAAGTTAAAGTTAAAGTTAAAGTTAAAGTTAAAGTTAAAGTTAAAGTTAAAGTTAAAGTTAAAGTTAAAGTTAAAGTTAAAGTTAAAGTTAAAGTTAAAGTTAAAGTTAAAGTTAAAGTTAAAGTTAAAGTTAAAGTTAAAGTTAAAGTTAAAGTTAAAGTTAAAGTTAAAGTTAAAGTTAAAGTTAAGTTAAAGTTAAAGTTAAAGTTAAAGTTAAAGTTAAAGTTAAAGTTAAAGTTAAAGTTAAAGTTAAAGTTAAAGTTAAAGTTAAAGTTAAAGTTAAAGTTAAAGTTAAAGTTAAAGTTAAAGTTAAAGTTAAAGTTAAGTTAAAGTTAAAGTTAAAGTTAAAGTTAAAGTTAAAGTTAAAGTTAAAGTTAAAGTTAAAGTTAAAGTTAAAGTTAAAGTTAAAGTTAAAGTTAAGTTAAAGTTAAAGTTAAAGTTAAAGTTAAAGTTAAAGTTAAAGTTAAAGTTAAAGTTAAAGTTAAAGTTAAAGTTAAAGTTAAAGTTAAAGTTAAAGTTAAAGTTAAAGTTAAAGTTAAAGTTAAAGTTAAAGTTAAAGTTAACGTTAAAGTTAAAGTTAAAGTTAAGTTAAAGTTAAAGTTAAAGTTAAAGTTAAAGTTAAAGTTAAAGGTTAAAGTTAAAGTTAAAGTTAAAGTTAAAGTTAAAGTTAAAGTTAAAGTTAAAGTTAAAGTTAAAGTTAAAGTTAAAGTTAAAGTTAAAGTTAAAGTTAAAGTTAAAGTTAAAGTTAAAGTTAAAGTTAAAGTTAAAGTTAAAGTTAAAGTTAAAGTTAAAGTTAAAGTTAAAGTTAAAGTTAAAGTTAAAGTTAAAGTTAAAGTTAAAGTTAAAGTTAAAGTTAAAGTTAAAGTTAAAGTTAAAGTTAAAGTTAAAGTTAAAGTTAAAGTTAAAGTTAAAGTTAAAGTTAAAGTTAAAGTTAAAGTTAAAGTTAAAGTTAAAGTTAAAGTTACAGTTAAAGTTAAAGTTAAAGTTAAAGTTAAAGTTAAAGTTACAGTTAAAGTTAAAGTTAAAGTTAAAGTTAAAGTTAAAGTTAAAGTTAAAGTTAAAGTTAAAGTTAAAGTTAAAGTTAAAGTTAAAGTTAAAGTTAAAGTTAAAGTTAAAGTTAAAGTTAAGTTAAAGTTAAAGTTAAAGTTAAAGTTAAAGTTAAAGTTAAAGTTAAAGTTAAGTTAAAGTTAAAGTTAAAGTTAAAGTTAAAGTTAAAGTTAAAGTTAAAGTTAAAGTTAAAGTTAAAGTTAAAGTTAAAGTTAAAGTTAAAGTTAAAGTTAAAGTTAAAGTTAAAGTTAAAGTTAAAGTTAAAGTTAAAGTTAAAGTTAAAGTTAAAGTTAAAGTTAAAGTTAAAGTTAAAGTTAAAGTTAAAGTTAAAGTTAAAGTTAAAGTTAAAGTTAAAGTTAAAGTTAAAGTTAAAGTTAAAGTTAAAGTTAAAGTAGTTAAAGTTAAAGTTAAAGTTAAAGTTAAAGTTAAAGTTAAAGTTAAAGTTAAAGTTAAAGTTAAAGTTAAAGTTAAAGTTAAAGTTAAAGTTAAAGTTAAAGTTAAAGTTAAAGTTAAAGTTAAGTTAAAGTTAAAGTTAAAGTTAAAGTTAAAGTTAAAGTTAAAGTTAAAGTTAAAGTTAAAGTTAAAGTTAAAGTTAAAGTTAAAGTTAAAGTTAAAGTTAAAGTTAAAGTTAAAGTTAAAGTTAAAGTTAAAGTTAAAGTTAAAGTTAAAGTTAAAGTTAAAGTTAAAGTTAAAGTTAAAGTTAAAGTTAAAGTTAAAGTTAAAGTTAAGTTAAAGTTAAAGTTAAAGTTAAAGTTAAAGTTAAAGTTAAAGTTAAAGTTAAAGTTAAAGTTAAAGTTAAAGTTAAAGTTAAAGTTAAAGTTAAAGTTAAGTTAAAGTTAAAGTTAAAGTTAAAGTTAAAGTTAAAGTTAAAGTTAAAGTTAAAGTTAAAGTTAAAGTTAAAGTTAAAGTTAAAGTTAAAGTTAAAGTTAAAGTTAAAGTTAAAGTTAAAGTTAAAGTTAAAGTTAAAGTTAAAGTTAAAGTTAGTTAAAGTTAAAGTTAAAGTTAAAGTTAAAGTTAAAGTTAAAGTTAAAGTTAAAGTTAAAGTTAAAGTTAAAGTTAAAGTTAAAGTTAAAGTTAAAGTTAAAGTTAAAGTTAAAGTTAAAGTTAAAGTTAAAGTTAAAGTTAAAGTTAAAGTTAAAGTTAAAGTTAAAGTTAAAGTTAAAGTTAAAGTTAAAGTTAAAGTTAAAGTTAAAGTTAAAGTTAAAGTTAAAGTTAAAGTTAAAGTTAAAGTTAAAGTTAAAGTTAAAGTTAAAGTTAAAGTTAAAGTTAAAGTTAAAGTTAAAGTTAAAGTTAAAGTTAAAGTTAAAGTTAAAGTTAAAGTTAAAGTTAAAGTTAAAGTTAAGTTAAAGTTAAAGTTAAAGTTAAAGTTAAAGTTAAAGTTAAAGTTAAAGTTAAAGTTAAAGTTAAAGTTAAAGTTAAAGTTAAAGTTAAAGTTAAAGTTAAAAGTTAAAGTTAAAGTTAAAGTTAAAGTTAAAGTTAAAGTTAAAGTTAAAGTTAAAGTTAAAGTTAAAGTTAAAGTTAAGTTAAGTTAAAGTTAAAGTTAAAGAGTTAAAGTTAAAGTTAAAGTTAAAGTTAAAGTTAAAGTTAAAGTTAAAGTTAAAGTTAAAGTTAAAGTTAAAGTTAAAGTTAAAGTTTAAAGTTAAAGTTAAAGTTAAAGTTAAAGTTAAGTTAAAGTTAAAGTTAAAGTTAAAGTTAAAGTTAAAGTTAAAGTTAAAGTTAAAGTTAAAGTTAAAGTTAAAGTTAAAGTTAAAGTTAAGTTAAAGTTAAAGTTAAAGTTAAAGTTAAAGTTAAAGTTAAAGTTAAAGTTAAAGTTAAAGTTAAGTTAAAGTTAAAGTTAAAGTTAAAGTTAAAGTTAAAGTTAAAGTTAAAGTTAAAGTTCAAGTTAAAGTTACATTTAAAGTTCTCAGTTAAAGTTTAAGTCCATATTAAGTTCACCAGTTACAGTTAAAGTTAAAGTTACAGTTCACGTTTCCGTTCCCGTAACAAGTTCAAGTTACACGTTAAAGTTAAAGTATACAGTTCCAGTTAAAGTTAAAGTTACCGTTCCAGTTCAAGTTAAAGTTAAAGTTAAAGTTTAAGTTACAGTTAAAGTTACAAGTTACAGTTAAAGTTAAAGTTACAGTTCATTCACCGTTCCTCAGTTCAGTTAACGTTCGTTACCGTTAAAGTAAGGTCTAAAGTTAAAGTTAAAGTTACAGTTTAACCTATTAAAGTTAAAGTTTAGTTCCAGTTAAAGTTCCGTTAACGTCCAAGTTAGTTCAAGTTTCTCGTTAAAGTTAAATTTCAACAGTTAACGTTAACAGTAAAAGTAACCCTTTCCCAACCAGTTTAAAGTTACGTTAACCGTTAAACCTAAGTTAAGTTCAAGTTACAGTTCCCTCACGTTAACCGTTAACGTAAAAGTTAAAGTTACAGTTAAAGTATTACCGTTACAGTTAACGTTACAGTTAATAGTTACAAGTATACACGTTAAAGTTAAAGTTAAAGTTAAAGTTAACCTAACCACGATTCTAAATATTACCACCAGTTTAAACCTTAAATTCCCTTTTCCTATACCAACCCACTTTCGAGTCGCACGCTCTGAATCCCGTTCGTAAAGTTAAAGGTCTCCGTTAACCTTTAACGTTAACGTTAAAGTTAAAGTTAAAGTTAAAGTTAACGTTAACAGTTAAACCGTTAAAGTTAAAGTTACCAGTTAAACGTCTAAAGTTAACGTTAAAGTTCAGTTACAGTTAAAGTTAAAGTTAAAGTTAAAGTTAAAGTTAAAGTTCCCAGTTTAAAGTTAACGTTTAATGTTAAAGTTAAAGTTAACAGTTATAGTTAACGTTCAAGTTTAAAGTTAACGTTAAACGTTATAGTTACCGTTAACCCTAAAGTTCACAGTTCACCTTCACAGTAACAGTTAACAGTTAAAGTTAAAGTTTAACGTTCAAGTTAAAGTTAAGTAACGTTAAACGTTACAGTTATAAGTTAAAGTTAAAGTTAAAGTTACTCCGTTAAAGTTAAAAGTTCATTTTAAGTTCCCGTTCAAGTTAAAGTTAAAAGTTCCCGTTAACGTAACGTAAAGTTTAACGTACCAGTTAAAGTTAAAAGTTCCGTCTAACGTTCCAAGTTACAGTTCCAGTTACCGTTCACCTAAAGTAACACCCTACAGTTAAAGTTACCAGTTAAAGTTAAAGTTAAACTTTCCCTATCAAGTCTCAACCCTTCAAGTTAAGTTACAAGTTTACCAGTTACACGTTAAAGTTAACCCTAACAGTTAACGTTCAAAGTTAACCGTTAACCGTATAACCGTAACCCTAACCTTCCAGTTACCGAACAGTTACTCCGACTACCCTAACGTTAAAGTTCAACCCCTCAACCTTCCCGTTAACCTTACCGTTCCTATTAAAGTAACACAGTTCAATACAGTTCACCCGTTAAGTTCAAATCAGTTAAACCGTTAAAGTTAACAGTTCAAGTTAACAACCGTTCCTTAAGTTACCGTTACAGTTCCCTTAAGGTACCAGTCCTTAAACCCGTTCATAACGTTACAGTTCAAGCTTACCCTAACCCTAACCCTAACCCTAACCCTAACCCTAACCCTAACCCTAACCCTATACCCTAACCCTAACCTAACCCTATTAACCCTAACCC